>NC_091361.1:6835482-6870482 GCF_038502225.1 Cherax quadricarinatus | reverse complement strand
TTTACTGATTTTCCTACCATTGCTCTGTCCCACTGAACCTCCTGCAGGAAGTTTCTCATACCTGTGTAGTCCCCTCTTTTATAGTTTGGCCTGTCCCCTTCAGTTCCTGTTACTTTCTCCACTTGTAACTCTACTATATAATCAAAACTCAGAACCACGTGATCGCTAGCTCCAAGGGGCCTCTCGTAAGTGATGTCCTCAATACCTGAACTGCTCAGGGTGAACACAAGATCCAGTCTTACTGGCTCATCCTCCCCTCTCTCTCTGGTAGTGTCCCTGACATGTTGATGCATGAGGTTTTCAAGTACCACATCCATCATCTTGGCTCTCCATGTTTAAGGACCCCCATGTGGCTCCAGGTTTTCCCAGTCGATCTCCCTGTGGTTGAAATCGCCCATTACCAGTAACTTTGCTCTGCCCGAGTGAGCTCTTCTTGCCACCTCAGCCAGTGTGTCCACCATCACCCTGTTGTTTTCTTCTTACTCCTCTCCTGGCCTCCTGCAGTTCTGTGGTGGGTTATACATCACTCCAATGACTACTTTATGTTCTCCGGACTGAATTGTACCTACAATGTAGTCTCTTTATCCAATCATGTCCATGCCTTCCATTTCCTCAAATCCCCATCTGTGTTTTATGAGCAGTGCAACCCCTCCTTCCCCTCTACTCCTTCTATCTTTCCTCAGGATCTGATATCCCGTTGGGAAGATTGTGTCTGTTATTGTCTCAGCGAGTTTTGTTTCTGTGACTGCTATGATGTCTGGGGATTTCTCACTGATTCTTTCGTTCCACTCCTCATGTTTATTCGTTATTCCATCGCGATTGTGTACCAAACTTTCAGTTTCTTTTCTATCATTGTGGTCATGCAAGAATATTGGGGTTGGGGGAGCGAGAGCCTTGGTGGGGGCCTATATGGGGCTGTGGTGTAGGAGGGGTCAGAATGCCCATAAGGGACAGTTGTTGGGGTGAGGTTTGTGATATGGGGGTTGGTGGCAGAGGGAACAGTGAGTGAGTTGTAGTATAGGTTGCTCAGTTGCATTGGGAATGTCGCGGTTGGAGTCTTTTAGTAGGAGATTCTGTGGGGTGTGTTTGCCCTTCCTCCTGTGTCTGGGTCCTGCTCATCTTCGTCAGTGCCTCTCATTCCTCCTTGCATTTCTGTACCCTCTCTTTCAGTGTAGTCCTTTCTTCTCGTGTTCTGTCGCGGTCGAGGTATACTCTCTGGTACCCCTGTTTTTCCCTCAGTCTTGCTTTCTCTTGCAGAATCCTGGTTCGAACTGATTCTTCATTGAAAATTACTTTGACAGGCCGTTTCCTTCCACTCGCAAACCACCCAATTCTATGAAAATTTGTCACCTGGGTCATATCGCCCTCACCTATTGTTTTCATGATGCCTTCAATCATTTTTTTCTCCTCCTGTTTTATTTCTTCGAAGCTGTCCCCCTTGGCTTCTTGGAGCCTGTACACAAAAACTGACATCGCCCTTTCCTCCTCCCACTGAGTCTCCATCTGCTTCCTCTGAGGCATTTTATTTCCTTCCATTGACACGTTCTTGCCTTCAGTCCCTGTCATATCTGAAACTTCTATTCTCAGTGAACTGTCTTTCATGACCAGCTTTCCCTTGCTACTGCAGTTGGCTGTTAGAGTATCTGCATATAGCATATCTTCATTGTCTTTGGACCTGTCATTTGATCTTAGTGTGCTCCTCGTCTTTTCCCTGGCCCCACGTGGGTCTGATAGGGCCTTCACGTATGGCATATCTCCTTTTTTGCTTACCGTCCCCTTGTCTGCACCTGACATTGAATTTCCTGATGTCACATCTGAAATGTCATTTGTCTCTCTAATCTGTTTCAGGCTTTGCAGTTTCTCTTCTAACCACTGTATCCTAGCTTCTGCTGCTAAAACCTGTACTTCCCACTTCCTGCATTCTTCAGCTATCTGCTCCTCCATTTTCTTACCAAGCTCTACTGTCTTCCTTCCCCACTCTCCCTCCCTTTTTTTGAGCTCTAACTCCCAGTCTTTCCTCCCTGGTTCGCCCACCAGATCTCTGGTTTTCTGTCCTCTAGGGCCACCCATTTTTTTTTTTTTTTTTTACCACAGGCAGAAGGCTAGAGGAGGGAGAGGGGGAGAGGGGGAGAGAGAAAGGGTAGAAAGAGGGAGAGAGAGAAAGGGTAGAAAGAAGGAGAGAGAGGAGAGAGTATGGGGGTGAGGGATAAGACCAAGGGGGAGAGAGAGAGAAACGTGAGGGGGGAGAGAAAGGGTAGAGAGAGGGAGAGAGAGAGAGAGAGAGAGAGAGAGAGAGAGAGAGAGAGAGAGAGAGAGAGAAAGGAGGGTGAGGGAAAAGGCTATGAGAGAGAGAAATGCGAGGGAGGGGTAGAAATATAGAAAAAGGGAGATGGAGAGAGAAGCCTATAGAGAGAGAGGAGCTCTAACTCCCAGTCCTTCCTCCCTGGTTCGCCCCCCAGATCTCTGGTTTTCTGTCCTCTAGGGCAACCCATTTTTTTTTTTTTTTTTTTTTTTTTTTTTTTTTTTTTTTTTTTTTTTTTTTTTTTTTTTTTAACTACAGACAGAAGGCTAGAGGAGGGAGAGGGGTAGAGGGGGAGAGAGAAAGGGTAGAAAGAGGGAGAGAGAGGAGAGAGTATGGGGGTGAGGGATAAGACCAAGGGGGAGAGAGAGAGAACCGTGAGCGGGGAGAGAAAGGGTAGAGAGAGGGAGAAAGAGAGGGAGAGAGAGAGAGAGAGCAAGAGAGAGAGAGAGAGAGAGAGAGAGAGAGAGAGAGAGAGAGAGAGAGAGAGAGAGAGAGAGAGAGAGAGAGTAGGGGGAAAGGGAGGGAAAAAGGCTATGAGAGAGAGAAACGCGAGGGAGGGGGAGAAAGAAAGATAAGAGGGAGGAGGGAGTGAAGGCAAGTGGGGGGAGGGGAATGGTCTGTGGGGGGGGAGGGACGCGGTCAAATTCCAAGGATCAGCTGTGTGAATGAGTGGGTGTGTGTACTCACCTAGTTGTGGTTTCAGGGGTCGAGACTCAGCTCCTTGCCCCGAGTGTGTATGTGTGTGCGCGCATGTGTGTGTGAGCACGTCAGTTGTTTATATGTCACAGAAATACATTTCACCTCTGTGTATCCATAATACTAATAAGATACCATTAACACTGAGAGTAATTCTAATAATTATAATACTAGCGTGTGTTAACGAGTCTTTCTTTCACCCAGTTATGTACTACCTTTTACTACATGTGTACCCAATACTTGCTTCACAGATTGTACTGTCTTTGTGTCCTGAAACATTATCTCTCGAAACTGTTGTCAGGGCTGTAGTCCCATTAGCCCTGACTTAATCCTCCTGCCTATTCCTTGCTCCTACAAATTTTATCTTCCTACTACTGCCCCCAATGAAAAGCAGGGGTGTCACTAGCACGTTAAGAGACCATTGAATAAGTGTCAGGGGCCCGAGACTGTTCAACTGCCTCCCAGCATACATAAGGGGGATTACCAACAGACCCCTGGCAGTCTTGAAGCTGGCACTGGACAAGCACCTAAAGTCGGTTCCTGATCAGCTGGGCTGTGGCACGTACGTTGGTTTGCGTGCAGCCAGCAGTAACAGCCTGGTTGATGAGGCTCTGATCCACCAGGAGGCCTGGTCACAGATCGGGCCGCGGGGGCGTTGACCCCCGGAACTCTCTCCAGATAAACTCCAGTAAACTGCTAGGTGTTGTGTGTATGATAATCGCTCTGGAGCAGGGTTTTTGATAGCCAGCTACCAGTGATCGTAGGGCCGGCTCTACCACTCAAAACTTCCCGCCAACCACAAACAGGTGATTTGTACGTTACAACTCAGAGGGGAAGTCCATCCAGATGCCTGATGTACGATGCTCACTGTACGATGCCTCGTGCACCTCGCCCTTCCGCCTCTGACTTCTTCAACTATTCTTTTCTCGTTGCCCTTTTGAGTCCTCATTTACCACACTTATCACTTGTATATTGCTACTTTTATAATTTACACTTCATTTTTGGTAAGTACACTTCTTATTTGTGATGACACCCAACCTGTAATGGCGGCGCTACTTCCTCAGGCCTACTGCTGCCACCTTCTCTGCATATATATATTGTGATGCAGTTCAGATGGGCTTGTGAGGTCTCTTGGGAGACCTAATTATATGGTCACACCTTGCCTTGGCAAACGTCTGTAGCCACGCCCACGCCTGAGGTCTTTTGTTCTTGACGGCGTCAGACCTAGGCGTCAGGTCGTACACGTAGTTGTGGAGGGTGCTTGGACCACCATAAAAGTCCAAGGAAGAGCTGAGTAGGGAGATTCGAGCGGAGCTGCTGCTGGGGTGCAGGGCTCGGGAGAAGGCTGCTGAAGTCTCTGGAGGAGACTGTTGGAGACATTGGGCAGAGTACTGGCTTGGAGCAGTACTCGTGCTGTGTAGGTCTTGGGACCTGGGGCTTAGTTCCTGTAGTGAACTGCCCTCTGTGCTATATTGTAAGTTATATTCATTTTCGTCAAGTTGATTGTGTTCCCTGTCTCACTGCTTATGTGTACCACCCCATTTATCTAAACCCCAATGATGTACTCCTGTTCCCAAATATATTATTGTACAAGGACTTAATAATAAACTGTGTTTGAGTAGAATAGTAATATTCACTGTCCCCGTTGTTTATTCTTATTTCCATTTATTTATGTTTAGTTAAAGTAGTGAGAGGATGAGTAGTGTGGAGTGGTGGGTAGAGTAATAAGAGGTGAAGTTGTAGTCACCAGTGACCTCACATTGCCTACCTACCTCCGCACTCATCCCTTCTACTGCCTCGCCTGTCCCCTACCTACTGACATAATCCCCTACTCCCATATTCCCCACTTATATCCCTTACGTTCCAATACCCCCCTACATGACATGGTGTCTAAGCGGTGGTGGTTCTTATTATTTTTATAGTAGGAACCAGTCCCATGTGCCTTATTTTTGACTGCTCGGTTATACTTATTATGCTACCATTTGCTACCACTTTTTTTTTTTGTGTGTGTAAAATCTAAAGTGAATATCTGTATGATATTATAATCCTAGTGACCTTAACTGTCCTTTTTTGACGGTGGGTCTGAATAATTGTTTGGGTGTAATATTATATTTGGTGGAGTTGGTTGTTGGTTTGAGATAAATGGTGGAGAATATCAGTATTTGGGTGAGACTTTTGGGGGAAGCAATTACTGGCCGAAATTGAATATTTACAGAGGAATGAGAAGTCACCCAGCCCGCCTTGGAAGACTTACCCACAACTGTCACCCATTGAAGAGTTGCCTATGATTGCTGTCCACCTGATGTGCCCAGTCACCCAGCTGATATGCCCAGTCACCCAGCTGATGTGCCCAGTAGATGTATTGCTGCCCTGGTCTGTCATCCAGTGTAGTGGGTGTCTGTCTGCGTCACCCAGCCTCTGTGACCATCACCCGCGGACCGCCAGTTACCCGCAGTTGCCAGGGATGGGTGACCACACCTGCTGTTGATGACCTGAAGTGACCTCACCTCACCCCGAGCAACTGACCATTGCCTGCTACTGCTGATGTCGGCTGCTGTGATGCTGTCTGCTATGCTGTGGCCGTGCTGTTATGCTGTCTGCTATGCTGTGGCCGTGCTGTGTGCTGCTGTGATGTTGAGATGCTGCGGCCGTGCTTTGATGTTGAGACGCTGCGGCCGTTCTGTGATGCTGGGACCGTGCTGCGATGCTATAGCCGTGCTGCGATGCTGTGGCCGTGCTGTGTGCTGCTGTGATACGGCCGTGCTGTGATGATGGTTATGCTGTGGCCGTGCTGTGATGCTGCGATGCTGCCTAGCTCAAGAGGAGATGGCGGTGATGCTGCAGTGGTGTGTGAGGGATTCTGGCTGGTGTGCCAGGACAGGAGAATCTACTATGAAGGAGTTACCATCCTCGGAGATGTGGAAGGACGTGAGCCGCGGAGATGGACTCCAGCTGCTGGGACCAGCCTGCTTTCAAGGGCGGTATGGAGGTGTGTCCTGCCTTGCTGGTCGACCTGTGCGACAGGTATGCGGGGATGCCCTGCCAGCCATGAGAGACAATTAAGAGTGTGAGATGTCCCCAGCCTACTTTGACTTGCCAGAAGTGTTATTGTTACCTGTGTGAAATAAGGTGACCCTGAAAACGGTCCAGTGATTATGGCCGCCTTGCTTTATGAGGCCAGTGAATCCTAGTAGTGGCATAGAGGGTCTTAGCTGCGATGCCTGCCCTGTCTCGATTTTCAGATGTTGTAGTGTGCATGTGAAGTGTGCCGAAAATGCGACCTTGGTGGTCGTGAAGTGGTCCAGTTGCAGTTACTTGAAAGAATGGAACCCGTTGGAGCAGTTTTCCACGCCATAGCAGCCTAGAGAGGTTTGGCCCAATGGTTAACGTGCGAGGGTGACTAGCATTGGCTAGTGCATTTCTAGTGAAGTAGGGAAGGCACTGGAGCCCGATATTTAGGTTTAAGGAGAAATGACGGGTAAGGAGGCTTTGCACCATAGAGCAACTATTATGCTGGTCAACTGCGAGGTGTACTGATTATGCTGCCTTGTGGTAGATGAGAAGGTTGAGGGAAATATATGTAATTGAATAATTTTGTATTATGTATAATTTTGTCTTTGTATTGTAATAAAATTAAGGGGTTAGGATTAAAATAGTCTAATAACTAGGACAAATTGTCCTAGTTCTCAAAATATTTTAAATTGGGGGAGAAAGGGGGATGTGATACAGTTCAGATGGGCTTGTGAGGTCTCTAGGGAGACCTAATTATATGGTCACACCTTGCCTTGGCAAACGTCTGTAGCCACGCCCACGCCTGAGGTCTTTTGTTCTTGACGGCGTCAGACGTAGGCGTCAGGTCGTACACGTGGTTGTGGAGGGTGCTTGAACCACCATAAAAGCCCAAGGAAGAGCTGAGTAGGGAGATTCGAGCGGAGCTGCTGCTGGGGTGCAGAGCTCCTGAGCAGAGACTTCGAGCGGAGCTGCTGCTGGGGTGCAGGGCTCGGGAGAAGGCTGCTGAAGTCTCTGGAGGAGACTGTTGGAGACATTGGGCAGAGTACTGGCTTGGAGCAGTACTCGTGCTGTGTAGGTCTTGGGACCTGGGGCTTAGTTCCTGTAGTGAACTGTCCTCTGTGCTATATTGTAAGTTATATTCATTTTCGTCAAGTTGATTGTGGTCCCTGTCTCACTGCTTATGTGTACCATTCCTTTTATCTAAACCCCAATGATGTACTTATGTTCCCAAATATATTATTGTACAAGGACTTAATAATAAACTGTGTTTGAGTACAATAGTAATATTCACTGTCCCCGTTGTTTATTCTTATTTCCATTTATTTATGTTTATTTAAAGTAGTGAGAGGGTGAGTAGTGTGGAGTGGTGGGTAGAGTAATAAGAGGTGAAGTTGTAGTCACCAGTGACCTCACATTACCTACCTACCTCCGCACTCATAAGAACATAAGAAAGGAGGAACGCTGCAGGAGGCCTGCTGGCCCATGCTAGGCAGGTCCTTTACAATTCATCCCACTAACAAAACATTTGCCCAACCCAATTTTCAATGCCCCCCAAGAAATAAGCTCTGATGTGAAAGTCCCACTCAAATCCAACCCCTCCCACTCATGTACTTATCAAACCTAGATTTGAAACTACCCAAAGTCCTAGTCTCAATAACCCAACTAGGTAGACTGTTCCACTCATCAACTACCCTATTTCCAAACCAATACTTTCCTATGTCCTTTCTAAATCTAAACTTATCTAATTTAAATCCATTACTGCGGGTTCTCTCTTGGAGAGACATCCTCAAGACCTTATTAATATCCCCTTTATTAATACCTATCTTCCACTTATACACTTCGATCAGGTCTCCCCTCATTCTTCGTCTAACAAGTGAATGTAACTTAAGAGTCTTCAATCTTTCTTCAAAAGGAAGATTTCTAATGTTATGTATTAATTTAGTCATCCTACGCTGAATGTTTTCTAACGAATTTATGTCCATTTTGTAATACGGAGACCAGAACTGAGCTGCATAATCTAGGTGAGGCCTTACTAATGATGTATAAAGCTGCAGTATGACCTCTGGACTTCTGTTGCTTACACTTCTTGATATAAATCCCAGTAATCTATTTGCCTTATTACGTACGCTTAGGCATTGCTGTCTTGGTTTAAGGTTGCTGCTCACCATAACCCCCAAGTCCTTTTCACAATCTGTATAGCTAAGTTCTACATTATTTAACTTATAAGTACTAGGGTTATGGGCACTCCCAAGCTTCAGAACCTTGCATTTATCTACATTGAACTGCATCTGCCACTTTTCTGACCAAGAATAGAGTTTGTTTAAATCCTCCTGAAGTTCCATAACATCTACGTTTGAATCAATTATCCTACCTATC
Organism: Cherax quadricarinatus; assembly: GCF_038502225.1. Classification (NCBI taxonomy): domain Eukaryota; kingdom Metazoa; phylum Arthropoda; class Malacostraca; order Decapoda; family Parastacidae; genus Cherax; species Cherax quadricarinatus. The sequence continues at coordinate 6,862,096 of NC_091361.1, read as the reverse complement.
TTTGTGTCATCGGCGAATTTGCTCATATCACTAGTAATTCCCTCATCAAGATCATTGATATATATTATAAACAACAACGGGCCCAAGACTGATCCCTGTGGAACGCCACTTGTCACAGATCCCCACTCGAACTTAACCCCATTTATGGACACTCTCTGCTTCCTGTCAGTGAGCCATGACTCGATCCACGAGAGCACTTTTCCCCCAATGCCATGAGCTGCTACTTTCTTTAACAGTCTATGGTGCGGAACTCTATCAAAAGCCTTACTAAAATCTAAGTAAATAATATCAAATTCTTTATTGTGGTCAACAGCCTCAAAAGCTTTACTGAAGAAAGTTAATAAATTAGTTAGACAAGACCGGCCTCTTGTGAATCCATGCTGAGTATCATTAATCAAGCTATGCTTATCGAGATGGCTTCTTATAATCTCAGCTATAATTGACTAGTAATTTGCCTACAATTGAGGTCAGGCTTATTGGGCGGTAATTTGACGGTAACGACTTGTCCCCTGTTTTAAAAATAGGAATTAAATTAGCCATCTTCCACATATCAGACACTACACCTGTTTGAAGAGATAAATTAAAAATATTAGTTAATGGTTCACAGAGCTCCATTTTGCATTCCTTAAGAACCCTTGAAAAACCTCATCAGGACCCGGCGACTTATTTTGCTTCAGTCTGTCTATCTGCTTCACAACCATCTCACTAGTGACTGTGATGTTACATAATTTATCTTCTTCTAGCCCACTGTAAAAATTAATTACTGGAATATTGTTAGTGTCTTCCTGTGTAAAAACTGAGAGAAAATAATTATTTAAAATCAAGCACATTTCATTCTCTTTGTCAGTAAGGTGCCCATAGTTATTTTTAAGGGGACCTATCTTATCTCTAACTTTTGTTCTATAGACATGGAAAAAACTTTTTGGGTTAGTTTTAGAATCCCTAGCAACTTTAATTTCATAGTCCCTTTTAGCTTTTTTTATCCCCTTTTTAATGTCCCTCTTAATGTCAATATACTGATTCATAAGATGACCCTTGCCTCTTTTGATACGCCTATAAATTCCTTTCTTATGCCCATTTTGGGTCATTTCTATTTGATCTAATTTCTTTATATGGGATAAACGCTCTTTGAGCAGCATGTATAGTGTTCAGAAAACTGTCATATTGATAGCTCTCTTCGTTACCCCAGTCAACAGATGATAAGTGTTCTCTAAGCCCATCGTAATCCGCTAAGCGAAAATCTGGGACTGTTACTGAGTTATCGCTACTATCGTACTTCCATTCAATGCTAAATGTAATTGATTTGTGGTCGCTAGCGCCCAGTTCCTCTGAAATTTCTAAATTATTAACAAGGGATTCATTGTTTGCCATAACTAAGTCAAGCAGGTTATTTCCCCTTGTAGGTTCTGTCACAAACTGCTTCAAAAAACAATCCTGAAATACTTCTAAGAAGTCGTATGATTCTAAATTCCCAGTCAAGAAATTCCAATCAACATGACTAAAGTTAAAGTCTCCTAGAATTACTACATTATCGTGCCTTGTGGCCTTAACAATTTCCTCCCATAGTAGTTTCCCTTGGTCCCTATCTAAGTTTGGGGGACGGTATATCACTCCTAAAATCAGTTTTTCATGCCCCTCTGAAAATTCTATCCAAACAGACTCTGTATGTGTTACTTCAGACTTAATACCCGTTTTTATGCAACAGTTCAAGCGATCTCGGACATACAATGCCACCCCACCCCCCTTCCCAATACTTCTATCTTCTTGGAACAATTTAAAACCCTGAATATGACATTCCGCAGGCATGTCCCGACTTTTTGAATTAAACCACGTCTCAGTTAAGGCAAATACATCAATGTTACCTGCACTAGCAACTAATCTCAACTCGTCCATCTTATTCCTAGCACTACGGCAATTAGCATAATAAACATTGAAAGACTCTCCTTTCTCTTTACCCTTCCTGCTCATTTCTATTTTTCTACTAAACCTATTACTGTCCTTATCACCCAAGGTCCCTGGCTTTTCAATATCTACCTCGTTCTTATTATTACTAGTTCCCCCAGAACTCGTAATATTACTACACTGGGACTTCACTGTTTTCCTGCCAAAACCCATACCACTAACTGCTCCTAGTTTAAAGTCTTAACTGCTCCCTCCACTGCAGTTGCCAGTGCTCCCACCCCACACCTAGATAAGTGAACCCCATCCCTGGCATACATGTCATTTCTGCCATAGAAGAGGTCCCAGTTGTCAATGAATGTTACCGCATTTTCCTTACAGTATTTGTCCAGCCAGCAATTGACACCAATTGCCCTGGACAACCATTCATTTCCAACTCCCCTCCTTGGCAAAATACCACATATGAGAGGGTTCCCACCCTTACTCCTAATTATTTCTATTGCTGACCTATACCTGCTAATCAGGTCTTCACTCCTACGTCTGCCAACATCGTTGCCTCCAGCACTGAGACAGATAATAGGATTACTCCCATTACCTCTCATGATGTCATCCAGACGGCTAACAATATCCTCCATCCCAGCCCCAGGAAAGCAAACTCTCTGTCTCCTACTCCTTTCCTTCAAGCAGAACGCCCTATCCATATACCTTACTTGGCTATCCCCAACAACAACAATATTCGTATCTTCCTTGGTGTCGTTCGTCGTAACGTTCCCAGTAGTCGACTCACATTCGTCGGGTAGCACTGAGAATGTATTAGATGTTTCCACAACAGTTTCCACGGCAGTCTCTTTCTTCTTCATCGTTTCTACCTTTCCATTCGTCTTCTTGATCGTCAACTTCTTTCCCTGCTGTCCAGCCACTGACCAGTTTCCCTTCTTGACCTGAGGACTCAAAACAGGAGGACTACTACGAATCTTTTTGTTTTCCTCGGTCAGTCGCCGAATTTCCATATTCGCTCATCCCTCCTACTGCCTCGCCTGTCCCCTACCTACTGACATAATCCCCTACTCCCATATTCCCCACTTATATCCCTTACGTTCCAATACCCCCCTACATGACAATATTTATGTATATGTATGTATGTATGTATGTATATATATATATATATATATATATATATATATATATATATATATATATATATATATATATATATATATATATATATATACATATATATATATATATATATATATATATATATATATATATATATATATATATATATATTTATATATATATATATATATATATTTCCCCTTTCTGGCTAGCTTGTTCACGCTGGCTGTGTGCTACATCACAGTTTCTCGTTAGCCAACCTCTCTTAATTCTATTTGATCTTTTGTCTTTAGTCACTCGCTTTGTACTTTGTATATTTGTAACAGTGTGGCAACAAGTGCCAACTGGGCCTCAACGAACTGGCATTTTGAAATTTAGTTGTATAATTTCAGGCTTTCTCTCGCCTTTACTTTATTTATTTTGCTAATACTTTGGTTATCACTTGTAGGGTTGTTCACTGACGTTGTCACTAACCCTGGTTGCTTCTAGCCGCTAAAGCACGCCCTAAAAACACTGAGATTCTCGGAGCCTGGCGCTTGTGACCCACTACACTACGTAGTGGTGTGTGTTTGTGTGTGTGTGAGTGTGTGTGTGTGTGTGTGTGTGTGTGTGTGTGTGTGTATGTATGTATGTACGTCATGCCATATTACCCGAACAGGTCAGTTTGGTCTAGTTCGAAAGACCGTTTTCTGTGAAATAGCCAGAATGAAAATTTATATGAGCTATAACTCTGCCAAATTCAATCTGAGCAAATCAAAAAAATATATATATCCTTTGTCTAAAATAATATTAAATATATGTGAACTCATCTTTGACATACGTATGTAGCAGAATTTAGCTAAAAAGGTTACGTTAGATTGACTGTAGGTGAGATTTCTCAGTTTTTGCCCAATAATAAATTTTTCATATGACTGTCAATGAATAACATATTTCTTCCCATTCTAGCACATCTTATGTGTAGACTGATATGTATAATATCTATCCTGTTTCATAGGTACATCAGTTACTGTAGTGATTAACCAGCTTAACACTCTGGTACATCTTGACTCACTCTGTTATATTTCTGTTATTTTTTATTTTGTGAAGATTCTGCAGAATGATGTGGTATATCCTTTTTTATATCAGTTTTCTTGACTTTTCTCATTTCCTAAATTAAGTATGATATATGTTATTATAGCGAACGTGGTGAATATTGCATCTTAATAGTGTGATCATCAGGGATTAGCGATAACGTGTTTAAGCTTTGCAAGATTAATACTTAAAATCGATTTTTACTATCGCAACTGGACCTTTTATCCTGTTACGATTGTAACAGTAAATGTCAGACTTCTTGATTCTAAATAACATTCAAGAAAATTATGTGGTATGATAAATGTGATAAATCCAATATTCCATCCACTGCTTCATTTATATTTTAATTAGTTAAAGAAGTAAGAATAGACGAAACGCATGAGAATATGAAATAATCTCAGAGAGTAAACTTTCAGAAACTAAGAGGCCAACTTTCTCTCACTGGATTATAACTCCCACATTCCCAAACTGTTGCATGCAAAAAATACCCTCTGTGTGCAGCGCTGTGTTTAAAGTTTTAATCATGGAAAGTGAGTATTAGCCTTTAGTAGTGGAAGACTTGTAAGCTGGTAGTAGTAGTAGTGTTCTGAAGGTGACTTGTGAAAAGTTGGTAGGAGAAGGTGGATGGTAAAAGGTCGGTTAAGGAAAGTGGGTGACTGAAGATTGGTAGTGTAAAAGGCATGGTGGAAGGCAGGTGGTGGAACATGGGTAGCTAAAGGTAGGTACTGGAACATGGGTTGTGTATTTCACCATTTGTGAGTGGTGGTAGGTGGGTGGTGGAAGGCGGGTGGTGTATGGAAGGAAGGAAGTGGGTGATAGCTGGCTCATGAAAGGAGGTTGGTGAGAGATATGTGGTGGAAGGTGTATGATAAAAGATAGACTGAAGATGGTAGGTGGTTGAAGGTGGTTGGTGAAAGATGGGTAATGGTTTTTAGAAATGAGGTGGAAATTGGAAGACGGAGGTAGGTAGTTTAAGTTTAATGATGGAACATAAGCTGAAAAGTGAATTTTTGAAGGTAGATGGTGGATGGTGTGTGAAAGTAGGTGGGTGATGAAAAATAGGTGATACAAGGTGAAAGGTGTAAAGTGGGCGTGGAAGGTGAATGACGGAAGGTGGGTACTTTTTTGGTGGGTGGTGGAAGGTTGGTTGTGGAATTTGAGTTTTAGAAAGTGAGTGGTGGAGTGTGCATGGTGGATGTTGGTCATATACTGAGGGTGGCGTGAGGCTGTAGTGTACATGGTGGATTGAATATCAAAATGATATACAATACCGACAGGTTGGTAGGTAAGACACATAGGCAACATTTAGGCAACTTTATTCCGAAACGTTTCGCCTACACAGTAGGCTTCTTCAGGGTGATGGACTGATTACATCGTCTTCACATCTCTACTGCTCCTGCAATAAAGTTGCCTAAATGTTGCCTATGTGTCTTACCTACGTATATGGTGGATGTTGATCTTATACCGAGGGTGGCGTGAGGCTGTAGTGTACATGGTGGATGTTCATCTTATACCGAGGGTGGTGTGAGGCTGTAGTGTACATGGTTAATGTTGGTCATATACCGAGGGTGGCGTGAGGGTGTAGTGTACATGGTTGATGTTGGTCATATACCGAGGGTGGCGTGAGGGTGTAGTGTACATGGTTAATGTTGGTCATATACCGAGGGTGGTGTGAGGGTGTAGTGTACATGGTTAATGTTGGTCATATACCGAGGGTGGCGTGAGGGTGTAGTGTACATGGTTAATGTTGGTCATATACCGAGGGTGGCGTGAGGGTGTAGTGTACATGGTTAATGTTGGTCATATACCGAGGGTGGCGTGAGGGTGTAGTGTACATGGTTGATGTTGGTCATATACCGAGGGTGGCGTGAGGGTGTAGTGTACATGGTTAATGTTGGTCATATACCGAGGGTGGCGTGAGGGTGTAGTGTACATGGTTAATGTTGGTCATATACCGAGGGTGGCGTGAGGGTGTAGTGTACATGGTTAATGTTGGTCATATACCGAGGGTGGTGTGAGGCTGTAGTGTACATGGTTGATGTTGGTCATATACCGAGGGTGGCGTGAGGGTGTAGTGTACATGGTTAATGTTGGTCATATACCGAGGGTGGCGTGAGGGTGTAGTGTACATGGTTAATGTTGGTCATATACCGAGGGTGGCGTGAGGCTGTAGTGGATGTCTGAAGGATATTCTCTAGCTTTTTAAGTACTATTCCTAAATGAGTGCTTATAAGTGGCATGAGAGATTTTTCTGACGAGGATAATGTTTCAACAATTTACAGCGCTGGTGACAATGACGAGGTGAAGGCTTGTGGCCTGGCTGGAAAAGCTCTCGCTTCACACACAGAGGGCCCTGGTTCGATTCCCGGCGGGGTAGAAGCATTTCGGCGAGTTTCCTTACACCTATTGACCTCTTCACCTAGCAGCAAGTAGGTACCTGGGTGTTAATTGACTGGTGTGGGTCGCATCCTGGGGGACAAGATTAAGACCATCAATGGAAATACGACGGACAGTCCTTGATGACGCACTGTCTTTCTTGGGTTATCCTGTGTGGCTAACCCTCCGAGATTAAAAATCCGAACGAAATCTTATCTCTCTTACCTGCTGGAATTGGCAGATGTCCTTTTATCTCTTTTAAGAAGCTATTCTGACGTTGGTGTCAGTAAACCTTCTTTAAAATGGCTTCAAATTCTATCATTAATCAATAGTACTCTGAAGAAGTTTCTGTGTTATTTGAGTGTATTTGACCTTATTGGTTTGAACAAAAATTTGTTTATTTTCTTTGAAATGTTTTGAATATGCCTTTCATTATTCATCTTTAAACTTTTAATACACAGATGTTATTCTTACAGGAAGTTACCAGTTGATTTTAGAATGCTTAGTTTAAATTTGCATATTTTACTAACAATGTTATTTTCTGTTCAGTAATTGAAAAATAGCTCATTTGATCAGTCTCTAACCATGGATACTAGCTTTCCATAAATTGCTGAACAATTAAATAGATTTTGGAGTGATTATTTGTCAATTTGTTATTTTTTTTAAAGAATTTATCAAAATATTAATTATGGTCACAATATGAAAATTTTTGTATGACACATCCAATTTCTTTTATATCTTCCCGGGTGATGTGTTCAGAGCCCACCGTTTGAGACTTGTCACACTAAAAATAATTGTGCGTTTTTGGATATCAGCCTATTCTGATTGGTTTAAACTCTGACAGCTGGTTAATCTTAAGTAGTGGAATGTTCTAATTGGATTTTGGATGTGTAGGTACCAATTTGCCACTCTTATTAATGAAAATGTTTAAGTAGTTCCCATGAATTTATGTATACTTTTCTGACAGACTATATTTCTTAGTTTCTGATAATTAGCTGCATTAAAAGCTTATATTCCACTCAGAACTATTCTTGTTGACGAAATGAGTTAGAGAGGCCTTTCACAGGGCATACATGAATACCTTTCACTGATCAACAATGAATTTGTAGTCCTGAGTTCATAGATGAGGAAATATCCAAAAGTTATGAAATAGGTAATGATTTAAAATACCCAAGAAATGTAATTGATAAATCTTTTAAAGTTGCTAGGAACACCTTTTATAATCCAAAAAAGGGCAACCAGCCTTATTCAACTAAAAATATGTTGGTTCTCCCTTACCATGAAAACTTGGTTGATATGCCTTCTCTTCTTAAGACTTTTAATATTAAAGTTGTATTCAAAAATCTTGATACAGTAAAAAAACTTTTGATTAAGAATTCCCCCCAAAATGCTGATGGATGTGTCTATAAGATTCCTTGTAAAATTTGCGATAAAGTTTATTACGGTCAAACTGGTAAAAATCTCGAACTAAGATTAAAACAACATAAATATAGCATTAGAACTGGACAAGATTCCAATGCTCTATTTATTCATGTAAGAGATTTTAACCATCCAATTGATTTTCAAAAAGTTGAGAAAGTAGTATCAAGCAAGTCCATGGTCGACAGGAATATAATTGAATCTTGTTTCATAAAAAGCAGTTTTGACAATAATATGAATATTTCCTTTGGTTTATATAAATTAGATCCATTTATAATTAATAGAATTTGGGAAGAATTAAATAATACATTGGACAAATAATAAATTTTAAAATTCTTAATTCTTGGGTAGAATAGTTTGTTGGTGGGTTGTGTGAAGGACCTGTCTAGTTGGGCCAACAAGCCTGCTGCAGTGTTCCCTTTCTTATGAGTAGTGCGTCAGGTGTTGCTTTGTTGTGGGATGTGATAGTGATGTGTGGGCTAAACCCTTTATATGCCTTCCTTTGATGCATTACTTTCATTGTTCCTTGATAATGTGAGTATTCACGAAAGCGCTTAGAATTTCCCTATTCTTTCACAGTGATTGTTATGCATATGCATATATATATATATATATATATATATATATATATATATATATATATATATATATATATATATATATATATATATATATATATATATCTATATCTATATATATATATATATATATATATATATATATATATATATATATATATATATATATAAATACATATATATATATATTATATATTTACATATTTATATATATACATATATATATATATATGTATATATATATATACATATATATCAGAATTTAGCCAAAGTTTAAGTGAGGTTTCTCAGTCAGGTTTTCTCCTAAAATAAAATTATTTATATCATGGTCAATAAAAAATATGTCAATGTTTTTAAAATGATAAAATTCCTTTGCATGTTGCCCTTCGCATTATTTGGTATGGTTATGAATAAATTGTGATGTATATTTGCACATGTATTCTGTTAGTTAATTTCATTGATCTGCTAATGAAGCAGATTTAAAAAATCTTGGTCATTTACTTTTGAAAGAAAGTAATAAATTAATTTTAAAACTATTTCGTTTCCAAGTGACGCAGTAAGAAACTCCATGTAAGTATTAAGACCATTGAGAACTTTTAAGAGTTTCGAGCTAATGCATATTTAAGAAGGTTTATACACTAGTATCTCTTGTAAGCCGGGGATTGCAAACTCTCGTCTCTGTTAAATGTTCCAAAACTTGTTAGTTTTTAATCCTAGCAAAATTCTTCTCCTCGCAAGGATTTCATTTAATTGTTTTAATTATCTTAAGTTCATTTACCTAACACTGGGTATAATAATAATGCAACTTGGTTTAATATGAAACCTGTTTCAGGAGACACTAATATTTGCTAACTGATTTCTTCTGATACTACTAATACTTTTACTACTACTGATACTCCTAATACTTTAACTACTACTGCTACTACTACTGTTACTGCTTCTGTTACTACTAATAATACTACTACTATAACTACTCTTTCAACTATTACTACAACTTGTGTTGCTGCTGCAACTATGACTACAACTACTGTCACAGCTACAACTATAACTACTATCGTTATTACTATTTACAACACCAATACCACTACTACTTCTCTCACTGTTTTTACACTTCAACTACTGACAGAATTGCTACTACTACTTCTTGTATTACTGATAATACGATTACTGCTCTCTGTTATTACTACTAATACTGTTATGGCTACTACGACTGCTGCTGCGTCTGCTACTACTACTACCAAAGTGCTACTTAGTTACAAATTCTTGCAAAGAGATGCCTTCTCATCCTGCCCTTTAAAGTTGTGGACCTGTAAAGACGTTTGTTTTTCTACTGCATCATCATTTTGACCCAGCCACATACCATCCCGCGCGTCCCTACTACCTCGCCATAGCCTCACCGAGTGTGTTCGTGCAGCGTAAGAATGCGCCTTGCCCACTGTCATCATTGTGTCCGAAACGTAAATATGGCCCTTCGTTCCGGCGCCTGAACAGTCGTCAGTTGTTAAACGTGAAGAACAAAACTGTTGCCAAACAATTTCTTTCTGATAGATGTAGCCTCAGCTCTTTTCCATTCTCTCTAGCCCTTTAGAGGCCTCCTACTGGACTCGAAATGTTTGTATCTAGTCTTGACAGCATCTCCGAGGAAATTATTGGTCAATAAAATAGTTTGGATTGACCTCATCGCTCTAGGGCCGTGAGGTTGTGCTGCGCCTTGCTCCTGCATTCGTCACTCAGCCTTGGTGGAGGACGGACGTTGGCAGTTGAGCTAGCACCTGTTGGTAGCACTGAGTGATTTTCACAAGATGGCGCAGGCTATCAGGCGGAGAATCAACACTGTGTGTATTGAGGTGTTGAAAGGAGCAGTATATCAAACCAATGCCTCTGTTATGCTGCCTGCTATACTACGGGATACCTACTGCATCAGCAAAGACGATCTGTATGGTATTGCCTTAAATGGAGCAACAAGGATATTTGTGAAATTTGTGACGGCTGCGACTTATGACAAGATGGTGGAAAAATACCAAGACGTGTGTATGACGGTTAATCCTGGTCTGGAAGTACGCATGAGGGACGTATCCAAGTATTATACTTGGGTAAAGTTACGGAATGTCCCATTTGAAGCGGATGAAGAAGATATAAAAGCAACATTCAACGAGTATGGTGTTATACATCAGGCAACAGTTGGAAGGTGGTCTGATAATATGTATGGTGGACTGCGTGAGGGCTCCTTTACCCTCAAAATGTCTTTGCGCAAATCTATACCATCATATGTGACTCTGAGTGACTTTAGAATACAGGTATATGTAACATATGCGGGGCAAAGACGAACCTGTAGACTATGTGGAGCCTTTGAACATATAGCAGCAATGTGTCCTCGTCGATCAACACCTGAGAAAAATGGAGAGGGAAAAGGTGTGTGGAAGGAGAGAGAAGTGACGACCCAGTCTACAGGGGAGCATCTTCAAGATCAGAGAACATGGAGTGAAATCGTGGAAGACAATCCGGAAGAATGTGTAACATTACCGGAGGTGTCTCAGGTTATTGAGAATATGCGTTTGGAGGATGAGGTGAGAAGAGAAGATTTGGGTAGTCAGGTTACGGCTACTATAGATAATGTTATTCAAGAATTCTTAGGTAATCAGAATGAGGGCGAGACACTAAGCATGGTGTCAGAAGGGAAACTTATAGGTGAGGAAGGAATTGAAGAGGTGAGTAATGTGGGTGTTGGGGATAAGCAATTAAACAGGATTAGTGAGGTTGTGGTTGAAGTACACAACGTAGATTGTGGAGATGAGGGAATGCACATAGTAGAGGCATCACGTAAGAGAGAGGCAGGGGCTTCTGATAGTGATGATGTCCTCACACCAGCGCAACGAACTGGTAAGAAACTATCAGTGGATGTTAAAAAAAAAATAACAGGGGGGGGAGGAAAGGGGCAGAGGAAAGGTGAGGCAAAAAATGGACAATGCGATCAGAATGTTCAGCAAAAACGTAAGGAAAGGCAAGGATATCGGTCGATTGGTAAGCCCCCGATAGCATTTTTAAGTGTCTAACCTTAAATGTTAACGGCCTAAGGGCTGATGTAAAGCGTAAGATATTTAGTGTTTTTTTAAAGAGACTTGGCATACAAGTAGTATTTTTACAAGAGCATAATTTCAGGTATGGAAGGGATTTGTCGGTAGATGGATATAAAGTTTATGCTGGGTATACTGGGAAGCTTAAGGGAGGTGCTGCAGTTTTAATAGCTGAGACCAGTCCGTTCCAATTGTTACATTGGGAAGAAGGGGGAGATGGGAGAGTAGCGAGGGTGGATGGGACATGGGGTGGGGTACGTGTGTGTTTTGTGAGTGTATACATGCCGGCGGACAGTAATAGACGTGTTAAAGAGGAATTTGTAAGGGACACACTAATTTATCATATGCGGGGTTTACCTGTTTATTCATTATTTGGAGGGGATTGGAATAGTGTGATACGTAGAAAAGATGTGGAGCCGAGGGATGCAGGGTGTGTTCTGGGGGTTCTACGAGATGTTTTAGGGGGAGTTGGCTTAACGGATGTTGTGAGGGGGGAGGGGTGGAACGTGGAGCATACATATGTGAGGAGAGGATACGCGGCACGACTAGATCGTATTTATGCTTCTCCCGGGTTACAGGTGGCTACTACAGAAACTATAAATGTAGTGTTTTCAGATCATAGAGGAGTGGTCGTGGATGTGGGATGGGGAGGTTTACCAAAGCGTTACATGAGTTATTGGAAACTTAATGTGAGATTGTTAGACGAGCAGGAAGACGGTGATAGTTTTGTTGAGTGGTGGACAAAGGAGTGGAACAAGGGGAGAAAAGGAGGTGATATCCTACGATGGTGGGAGGAATATGCCAAACCAGGAATCAAAAATTTTTATATGAGGAAAGGAAAGGAGGTAAGTCAATGGAAATATGGCTTACAGAGATATTTGGAAGGGCTGCTGAAACAGTGCTATGAAGGTTTTAGTGGGGTTTATCCAGTACAAGAGATTGAGGGCATCAAAGCGCAATTAATGGAAATGCAGAATGCAAGATTTGATGGTGAGAGAATGAGAGGTGGATTGGAAGATGTTTTATGGGGAGATAAGCCATCTGCCTGTGTTTTGCGGCGATTAAAGACGCGACAGAAGACAATGACTATGATGAATTTGGACGTACATACGGATGTGGGAGGGTATACGACGGGACAGAGGTTAGTAACTACGGAAAGTATGAGTGGTTATGCTGATAAGTGGTTTGAGATATATATGAGAGGGGGAAACAGAAAGATAGCGGATATGAAGATTTTAGAGAAGGGGATACAGAGCAACCTAGAGTCAGCAGATAGAGCGATGATAGAAGGGCCTATAGATGAAGAGGAAGTGTGGACGGCATTAAAAGGGATGAGTGTCGGGAAAGCACCTGGGATAGATGGAATCCCAAATGAATTTTATTTGAGCAACTGGGATGTAATGAAGGAATTCTTGGTGCAGTTGATGAATGTAATGAAGGATAAGGGAAGCATGAGTCTAACACAAAGGACAGGTGTAGTAGTTATGGTTCCAAAGGGGGAAGTACAGAATAGCATCCTAGATTATAGAGGTTTATCATTAATGTGCGGGGATTATAAATTGTTTGCCAGGGTGTTAGGTAATAGATTGCGTAAAGTAATTGGGAAGGTTATAGATGGGGGACAGATGGGTGTGCCAGGGAGAACAATGTTTAGTGGGCATGGGAGGATAAAAGGTTATATAGAGGAGCGTAGGATGGATGGTGGAGGTGTTCTTGCGTTGGATTGGAAGGCGGCTTATGATTGTGTAGAGAGAGAGACATTATGGATGATTATGAGGAAGATTGGGTTTGGTGAGGAAATCGTGCAGTGGGCGGAAACTTTATATAGAGGTGCAGAAATACGAGTGCAAATTAATGGAAGGGTGGGGAAGATGGTTAGTATGGGTAGGGGGCTGAGGCAGGGATGCCCCATGTCTCAGATCCTATTTGCATGTCTGCAAGACCCATTATATAGGTTGATAAATGTTGGTGTAAGTGAGGGAGAGGTAAGATTTAGGGGTGCTACGGGTATAGTTGGCTATGTAGATGACACGACGGTCTTAGTGGGGGGAGAGGAGGGGTTAAAGAATGTAAGTAGAATTGTTGAAATATTTAGTGGAGCAACAGGTATGAATGTTAATAGTGAGAAGTCGAAATTACTGGAGGTGGGGTCATGGGTGGGAGGGGAACTGGGAAAAAAGTTTGGATGGCAGGTAGTAGAGCAGTTAAAAATTTGTGGAGTATTGTACAGAGGGGCAGCGCAGGAGACTCGAGAGGCAAATTCTAAAAGGGTAGTGCAAAGAGTATTGCTTAGGTTAGGGGGAATAAGAACGAGTGGTTTAACTATACAACAGAGAGTCATTGTAGTTAATACACTCATTTATCCTAAATTGTGGCACGTGGCTGTGGTGTACCCATTGATGGCGAAAGATGTGCGGCAAGTGCAAAGGAAAGTACTGAATTTTATATGGGGATATGGTTGTCATTGGCTGAGGCAAACGGTTGTAATGACACCGCTGGCAAAAGGGGGTTTAGGTTTAATTCCTTTGGGTAGCAGACTGAAGAGCATGTACGTGAAGCATTGTTATCTGAGATTGGGCGGGGAACGTGGTGTCAGAGTGAGAAAAGTGATGGAAGATGTGAGGCGGTGGTGGGGGGGTAGGGAATTAGAGGAGTGTATGAGTATGTTGAGATACTTATTACAGGTAAGAAATCCGGAAAATGTAACGGCGTGTGTTTTGGGGAGGTTGGAAAGGGTTCAAGAGGTGTTGGAAGGGGAGACAGTTTTTCCATTATATAATTGGACACGAATCTGGGGAGACTTCAGTAAGTTACGGGTGAAGTCAAGGGTGAAGGAAACTATGTATAGGTTTTTACATGGGATTTTGCCAACTAAAGTACGACTGTATCAGATGGGAATTTTGAAGTCTCAATGTTGTGTTTTGTGTGGGGGGGAGGAAACAGCATATCATGTGGTGTATTTCTGTGAGCAGATCGAGCGGGCACGTCTATGGTTACGAAGAGTGTTGGATATGGTGGGTGGGAGTGGGTTAGTGGTATTAAGGGCACTGAGTTTGGATATAGAGGGAGTGGGAGATAGTGTGAGGAGGGCCGTCATGTATTTAGTGGTAGATTATGTCTATATATCGTGGGTGATGAGGGAAGTGGGGGGGGAGGAACGAATAAGGGCTTTAGCAGGACACTTCTATAGAACAAAGTGTATAAATGAGGTAGTGTATGGATGTAGATGGGCCAGAGATTTTCCGGTATCGTATAGAGGTATGACTGTGAGAGGGTTGCGCGCATTAGTGTCGTAATGGCTGGGTGGACTGGTCTCTGTAAAAGGGGGGAGGGTAAAATGATTTATATGGATATAGAATATCATGATTATTAAGCATAGTTTCCTGAGAAGCAAGAGGCGGCTTACCAATCGATTAGGGGCTATAATGTTGTATTATTAACCATAGTGCGTGAAAGAGCAAGTCTAAAAATGGCTCTGAAACATGTCATTAAACATCTAGAATTTGATGAACAAGACAATACGTGTTTAATAATATACATTCTTGGTATATGTAATACAAGTGTGTATTTCAATATCCAGTGTACAGTTATCATATTGTTTGACATTGTTCACTATAGTAAAGCAGTGTTATTATACAAATATTGTCATAAAGTATAATAGTTGTCAGTATTTTAAAAAGTTCATTGAATAGTTTTAAGATGTTGTGGAGTTTGTTTCATGTCGGCTCATAGATAAACGTGTAAGTGTATTGCGCATATGTAATTTCATTTAGTTCTGTGGAGGACCAGCTAAGGCGTCTTTTCTTTATTAACGCATAGTAATGTTTTAAACTAAAAATGAGAATGTATGGAGTATATAATACTGTTAAAGTACATGTTCATCATTGTGGCTTAGCGCAACTTTTTGAGTGTAATAATAACAATTACGTAAATGTTGGGGGGGGGGGGTGAGTCACTAATATTGTAAGTGCTTTGTATCATTGTACATTATGTTAGTTATGTAGTTAGGTGCATATCAGACTCATAATGAATAGTTACTTAGTGGGCAGGATCAGAGCCACTGATAATGTCTCTTTTTATATTTATTTATTCACATATATATACGTAACTATCTATGTATATTGTATGAACTGCTTGTGAGGGAAAAGTTCAATAGATAGGAGTAGCGATATAGTAACAATAGTTTCATTACCGGCTACTAGTTAAGGTAGGGTAAGTCACGCTCCCGCTATCCCCCCCCCTTTTCCCCAATCAACGAGTAGAATTGAAGGAGACGGACTAATGTCCTGGAGACGTCCCCTGTTGTATTTACTTGCCTGTGCATATGTATGAAGAATCAGGACGTAACCCCTCATCATTGCAGCGGTACAGAACCTGATTTCCTGTCATCGGGAGAGATTATTTACGGCCACAAGAACGAGCCAGTGGGTTGTCACCAACACCTGCGACCCCCCCCCCCCCACATCACCAGCATCAGCTACGATTTCAACCACACGCAGTGTCACCAACACCAGACACCCAAGTTCTATTTATATTAGCGTTGAATTCAGTTATCATTTATATTTTTCATTTTCTTTAATGTAGGATTAATATTTCATATTTAAGTGTTTTATATTTTATATTTTCTAAATAATAAAGTGTTTATGTTTGTCAGTTTTTATTATTTTTCTATACATTAATTTTCCTGAGGAGGAGCCAGCCTTGGTAATACTGTCCGAAGTTGTTACAGGGCTGAGTAAGCCTTCACAAGTGGCGACCTTGCCAGGATCAACTCTACCGAATCAAGATTCAATTCCATCTGGAATCTACCATTGGAACTTCAACGCTGCATACCACAGACGGTTACCACCAGCCATAAGTAATCATTCTCTATGGTAGGACTACAGTACAGGTATTTAAAAGATTTGGTGATTGTTATAGTCTCAATTTATTGTAAGTCAAGGCAGGAATACTAGTTAATTCTGCCATCTATTTTTGTGTGAGCTTGAAACTCTTTGGAGGATTAGACTCTAGGGACCCGAGATTTTCCAGTGACAATTTGTTTCATTGAGCTCTTTATTATATCAAGGGAACTGTCGTAGGACACTCTTGATTTGTTGGTGAGAAGATTGGATGGTCAAGTGACCCCATTCTACTTACTGTTTGCTGGGAGCCGGCATAGAACCCTTCGTTTTAATTAATACATATTGTTTAATTGAAGCAGGGATAGAGCCCTCTGGTTTATTTACAGTTTGAGCGGAGCAGGAATTGAACCCTCCATTTTCTTTAATACCCGTTTCATATTTCCTGATAGTTTAAGTTATTCTTACAAGCATGGAGGAATACCAGTTTTGGAAGCTGGAAGTAAGTTAGGAATAACAGGGAAAAATTTAGAATCTTTCATTAGTACTAAGATCCAGGAAAGACTTGAAAGAGAGAGAATTGAGAGAGAAACAGTTAGAAAGGGAAAGACAGGAGAGAGAGAATTGAGAGAGAAATCCAAGAAAGACAGAAAGAGAAAGAAAAGACAAAAAGGAGCGTGATAGACTTGATCGTGAAGAAAGAGCTAGAGAACGTGAGGAACAAGCTAAAATACGTGAGGAACTAGCTAAAATACGTGAGGAACAAGCTAAGATACGTGAGGAACAGGTTAAATTAAGAGAACTTGAGGAAAGAGCAAAGGATAGAGAAGTTGAGGAAAAAACTAGAGAACGTGAGGAAAAAGCTAGAGAACTTGAGTTAATAGAGAGAGAAAAGGATCGCGAGCTCGAAAAATCTCGCCTTGAATTAGAGAATAAAAAGTTAACTTTGACACAACAACAATTAGATTAAGGGGTACTTGAACATCATGCAGCTAGTGCACATATTCCAACACCTAATTTACCTCCCTTCACAGAGGGGGAAGACATAACTTCATACATTATCAGGTTTGAAAATACCGCTACCCTCTGTGAATGGCCTGCTGACACCTGGGCTACCAGGTTAGGAATGTTATTTTCTGGTACCGCTTTGAATATCTATGCAACTTTGTCGCAGGATATTATATGTAATTATAACCAACTGAAGAAGGCAATCCTTAAAGCATATCAAAAAACCGCTAATTCTTACAGGAAAGATTTCAGGTATGCCACCTTACAGCCTGGCCAGAACTTTCAGCAGTTACAGGTAACACTCGTTTGTTCGACTTTTGGATAGAGAGTTCAGGAATTGATCGCAGTTATGAATCTCTTAGAGACTTCATGGTTGCTGACCAGTTCCTGACAGCTCTTCCCATCAGATACGAACATTCATCAGAGAACGTAACCTGATTAAAGCTGAGGAAGTTGCTGAAGCTGCTGACCTGTATGCTGAGGCTCACAATTCCTATAAAGACCTAAAGGGATCGAGCCCTAAGGGCAAGGGTTCATCAGACCTTAAGAAATCAAAGCCTCTAGTGGAAAGTAAAATGACTTCTTTTATTCCTGTTTGTCATTTGTGTGGTGTTAAGGGACATAAACGTCCAGATTGTCCTTCTAAGAAGGTCCAAAAAGTTGGAAGATGTTTTAAAGACTGTAATGACCAAGCACCCTTCTGTTCAGGAACAGTTAATGGACTTAATGTATCTACCATTTTACGAGACACTGGATGCACATGTATAGTCATTTCTGATAAGCTGTTCCCTAACCTTAAAGAAACTCATTCCTCTGCTATACTTTCAGACTACTTGGGCCGGACACTTTTCCTACCATCCGTTGTTACATTAGGTCTAAATGGTTCACAGGTTGGTCTGAAGCCGTACTAGCTCCCATCACTTCTTGCTCCGTACTAATAGGTAATGTAAAAGGTGCCATTCTTCCTTCTGAGGTTGACCTTTCATCACCAAAGATGGACATAAGTGTTTCAGATCCTCTTCCTGTAGAGTCAGAGAAGCCCCTCGAAAGTTCAGATGAGACAATGTCTCGTGAGATTCATGTGGGATTAAAAACCATTGATGCTACTCTCGAAAGCGAGGTAGTAGGATCACCGGTTCACTTGTTAGATGAAAGTGAAGATATCACCTCCGATACCATAAATGTCTTGACTAGGGCTCAGACCAAAGCCCAGGCTTCTCCTACTGTCCATCCTTTGATTTTCCCTGACTTTAAGCCTTTAGACATATCGAAGGACTCCTTTGTCAATTTACAACGTAATTGCCCTTCTCTTCAGAATTGCCATAATGCAGCTAAACAAAATCAAGTTGTCCAAAGGAAAAACTTTTCATATAAATTTGAATATATAAAAGGTATCTTGTACAAGTCAGTATTCAAATTAAATTCAGATGAGATAGACTATTCCATCTTAGTTGTTCCAAGTCAATGCAGAGAGACTGTTCTTAAAATGGCTCATGACCTGCCAGTGGCCGGACATTTCTCGCATCGTAAAACCTTAAATAAAATTAGGGAAACCTATTTTTGGCCAAAAATGTCCTCAGATATCACTAACTATTGTAGATCGTGTAAAGTTTGCCAAATGTCATCCTCCCGAGGTACCAGGCGAATACCTATGGTCAAAATGCCAGTCTTTACGGTACCTTTCGAAAGAGTAGCTATTGACATCGTTGGTCCTTTATCTCCACTTTCATCTGGGGGATACAGATATATATTAACATTAGTTGATTATGCTTCGAGTTTCCCTGAAGCCGTACCCTTAAAGACCATAACTACTACAGAGGTGGCTGAAGCCCTTTTGTCCATCTTCTCCAGAGTGGGCATCCCTAGAGAAATTTTGTCTGACCGTGGGACACAATTCACATCTGACTTAATGCAACATCTATACCAACTTCTGGGAGTGAAGCCTCTCTTCACCACACCCTATCATCCCAGCTGTAATGGGAGGATTGAGCGCCAGCATTCGATTCTCAAGTCCATTTTAAGGAAACTTTGCTCCCTTAAACCTAAGGAGTGGCATCGTTACCTACCCTGTGCTTTGTTTGCCATGAGGGAAGTTCCCAGTGACTCTTTGGGGTTTTCACCTTTTGAACTTCTCTATGGTAGACAGGCCAGAGGCCCATTGTCCATCCTTCATGACTTATGGACTAATGAGGAGGTGAGTGCTGAGGTTCAGTCTCCTTACCAGTTTCTCCTTGACCTTAGATCCAAACTTGAGGAGACCTCTGACATAGTTTCGAAAAACCTAAGCTTGTCAATGGACCAGTACAAAACCTATTTTGATTCCAAAAGTCAGAGGAGAAGTTTTAAAGTAGGGGATGAAGTTCTTGTACTTTTGCCTATCAAGTCAAATAAATTATTAGTAGCATGGAAAGGTCCATATAAAGTATTAAAAATTTGTGGGAAGTTGACTACCTCATAGAAGTCAAGGGGAAACCTAAGCTTTATCATATTAACGTCCTTAAGAAATACTACCGAAGAAATTCGGTTAACTGCCTTAATAACTTTGACTTAGTTTTTCCACACGAACTTGATACGACAACTGAAGAATGTAAGGTGTGCGTAATTGACACCTCTAACTTAGACTATGATGAAGAACTACATGACTTGGTGACTCTTGATCACTCGGGCGCAACCAACATTAATATTAATGAATCTTTGGATGACCATAAGAGACATGAACTACTTCAATGTGTGAGTAACTTTTCAGACGTCTTTACTGATATTCCAGGTGTTACCTCCACGGTAGTCCGTAAGATTGACTTAGTGACGGACAATCCTATCAAACGAAAATTATACCCAGTTCTAGTTCACCTTAGGGATGCATTTGACCGAGAGGTAGACAAATTAATAAAACTAAAGATCATTGAACCTTCAGTATCTGCATATTGCTCACCAGCAGTCATGGTTAAGAAGGAGGATAATTCATATAGACTTGCTATTGACTTCAGAGGCCTTAATGCTATCACTCGGTGGGATGCTGAGCCTATGCCCTTAATAGATAGCGATCTACACAAATTTTATGATGCTTCCTTCTTTTCAGAGATTGATATTGTGCAGGCATATCATCAAGTAATGTTAGATCCTTCTTCTAAGCAGTACACCGCTTTTCCTACACACCAAGGACTGATGCAGTATAGAACTATGCCCTTCGGTTTGGTAACTGCCTGTGCTACCTACGTGAGACTGATGAGAAAGGTCTTGGGTAATATGCCAAATGTTTCAGTTTATTTTGATAACATTTACGTAATGACATCCACGTGGGGCGAACATATCCAAACATTAACATCAGTTTTGCGTAGGTTACGCTCACATGGCCTCACTGCCAAGCCAAAGAAATGCTTCCTTGGGTATAACAAGATTAGATATCTTGGACTGATACTTTCTAATAACTCTCTGCAGCCTCTCCCCAGTAAGATCAAAGCTTTATTAGAATTTAAATTCCCCAAAACCAAGAAGCTCATGCGTAGCTTTCTTGGCTCTGTAAATTTTTATGCACGGTTTATCCCAAAGCTTACTGATCTTACAGGCATCTTATCCGACTTCCTTAAAAATTCTGTGAAGGAACCTCTTGAACTTTCCGACGTAGCTCGGGAAAAGTTTAATGAGATTAAAAGTATCTTTTCGAAAGACCCTATACTTAAGATTCCAGATATTAATAAAACATTTTGCTTAAGAACTGATGCCTCCAATACTGGCTTAGGTGCGGTGTTACTACAATACCATGATGGTACTCCCTTCCCTGTATGCTTCCTAAGCCGGAAACTCCTTCCCGCAGAAACGAGATACTCCACAATAGAAAAGGAATGTTTAGCCCTTGTGTGGGGTATCTCCAAACTTAAATTTTATTTGCTGGGAAAAGAATTCATTTTAGAAACGGACCACAAACCTTTGATATACCTAGAAACTTTTAAGGGAACCAACAGTCGCCTCTTGAGGTGGACATTGGCACTCCAGGCTTTTAAGTTCCATATTGTGTATATCAATGGTTCATCCAATTATTTCTCTGACTGGTTAAGTCGTGACAGTCAGTAGAAGATTTGTTGCCTTACACGACTTCCACATGTTAGAACTTTTTCCTCGCCTATTCTTCTTATACTCCTTGACTATAAGTCTTGGTATAGGGGAGTGTGAGGGAAAAGTTCAATAGATAGGAGTAGCGATATAGTAACAATAGTTTCATTGCTGGCTACTTGTTACGGTAGGGTAAGTCCAGCTCCCGCTATCCTCCCCTCTTTTTTCCCCTCCCCGAAAGTGATAGTTTGCTTGCCGGCTACTTGTTAAGGTAAGGCAAGTCCAGCTCCCGCTATTCCCACCTTTTTTCCCCCCACCCCGAAAGTGATAGTTTGATTGCCGGCTGCTTGTTAAAGTAGGGTCAGTCTAGCTCCCGCTATCCCTTCCCCTCCTTCTTCCACCCCCCCCCCCCCGAAAGGTGGCGGGTGGGGGTCCGATCCAAACAGTAATCACTAGACTCACAGCTCCCAGCACTACTGTAAGTACATGCCTGCCTTGTATTCTAGTGAATTTATTGGTTGAAAGCTTCACTTTTGACCAATAATAAACTTAGTCCTTTCAGTCTTGCTCTAAGTTGACTGTTGTAATAATCACCACATCTTTTAGGTATTGTACCTATCATGGAGAGTGATTTCTTAAGCAGTGGGTAACCTGCCTACCTTTCCAGCTTGGATGACAGAGAAGGTCACCTGCCAATCAACGAGTAGAATTGAAGGAGATGGACTAATGTCCTGGAGACATCGCCTGCTGTATTTACTTGCCTGTGTATGAAGAATCAGGATGTAACCCCTCATCATTGCAGCGGTATAAAACCTGATTTCCTGTCATCGGGACAGATTATTTACGGCCACAAGAATGAGCCAGTGGGTTGTCACCAACACCTGCGACCCCCCCCCCCACATCATCAGCAACGGCTACGATGTCAACCACACGCAGTGTCACCAACACCAGACACCCAAGTTCTATTTATATTAGCATTGAATTCAGTTATCATTTATATTTTTCATTTTTCATTTTCTTTAATGTAGGATTAATACTTCATATTTAAGTGTTTTATATTTTATATTTTCTAAATAATAAAGTGTTTATGTTTGTCAGTTTTTATTATTTTCTATACATAAATTTTCCTGAGGAGGAGCCAGCCTTGGTAATACTGTCTGAAGTTGTTACAGGGCTGAGTAAGCCTTCATATTAATGACTTATACAATAAGTTTTAAATATCTCTTATTGTAATTTAAGTAGAAACAAAAGTAACTGATGACAATTGGCTTTAATTAAAAATTATTAAAACAAAACAAATCCTAAGGCCAGACTCCCTCGAAAACTCGATAAAGATGCTAAACTGGTGGCAATAGAGAGGTAAAATAAACACTACGTTTAATCCTCAAGGAAGGTTAAATGAACCATATTGTAAGATAATAAATATATGTTTTAACTACCATTGTATACATCTGAAAACCGTCCTATTTTCCCTCATTACACGTCACAAAAACCATAGTTTACACAACCGAATGCGTTTACCAGGTGGTTAAAGTGGGACTGCCTGCTCCAGTGCCCGGATAAATATACACATCCTTTCCGCCAGCTCGTAAGGAAACCACCGAGAGGTACAGTCTAGGTGGCAAAAAACTGCAAACCTCACTAAAGGAAACAGATCTTGGTGTGAGTATAATATCAAGCACATATGAGGTACACATCAACCAGATAACTGCTGCAGCATAAGGGGGCCAGGAGAACCTAAGAATAGTGTTCCGATACCTCAACAACGAATCGTTCAAGACTCTGTACACCGTGTACGTCAGGCACATATTGGAGTATGCAGCACCAGCTTGGAATCCACACCTAGTCAAGAACATAAGTAAATTAGATAAAGAGCAAAGGTTTGCCACATGACTAGTCCCAGAGCTAAGGGAAATGTAATATGAAGAGAGGTTAAGGGAAATCGGCATGACGACACTAGAGGAAACTTGATAGCAACATATAAAACACTGCGAGGAATTAACAAAGTGGACAAAGACAGGAAGCTCCAGAGATGGGACACAGAAACAAGAGGTCACAATTGGAAGTTGAAGACTCAGTTGAGTCAAAGAGATGTTAGGAAGTATTTCTTCAGTCACAGAGTTGTCAGGCAGTGGAATAGCTTAGAAAGTGACGTAGTGGAGGCGGGAACCATACATAGTTTTAAGGCGAGGTTTGATAAAGCTCATGGAGCAGGGAGAGAGAGGACCTAATAGCAATCAGTGAAGAGGCGGTGAATACAAATAGCTGAGTAAACACACACACACACACACACACACACACACACACACACACATACACATACACACACACACACACACACACACACACACACACACACACACACACACACACACACACACACACACACACACTCACACACACACACACACACACACAGTAGGGACAGCGAGCGCCCTAGTCACGCCTTCCGTGCTCCGGGAATATAAGTGTTTTTGAGGGCTACCTAAGTGTTCTGCAAGGGTTGCTAAGTGTGTCAGGGTAGTGAACAATCCTAGAAGTGATTTTAAATCTGCCTGAACCACATAAGTGTGGAGAGAACCATAATTTTGTAAGTGATCTAGAAAATAAAAACGTTGTGGCGCAGTGGGCAGGCTAGTGTGTAAGGCGACGTTGTCAAGTGTCACCCAAGAAAGATAATAAAGTGAAACAATTGTGTGACCAGTGAAAGAAATACAGTGAATAGGGTACATTATTAACGAGAAGAAATAGAGGTGGATCTACGCCAGGACTTACATCGAGCTGGATCTACGCCAGGACGTCACATCGACCTGGACAATCTACAGTGCTACAGCTGCACTACAAGTACTGTATCACCTATGAGTGCTTGTTTGGGTGTGGGGTTCCAGGTTCCAATTAACCGCCAAGCTGAATGTGAATGGTCTAACTCTCATAGCACGATAAAGAATAGGCACTCAAGTATTCAATAAAGTTTAGCAAATGGTAATCCATTGAACAAGGCGATTAACTCACTATAAGCAGGTCGAGCATAGGCAACACTGTAAGGGTGGGAGTCAGGTCACAAGAGGTTGTGGACACAAGCGACAACTGAGAATCTACATTACACTCCAAGCACAAGCCACCTACTTTTCAGACACATAATAAACCCACACATAATTCGACACATAATTATACACACACACACAAACGCAGACACACACACACACACACACAGGCCCCCCAAACCACAGTGTTGGAAAGGAAACTGAAGGTATGGTACACAAACGCTGATGGAATAACAAACAAGTGGGAAGAGTTGCACGAAAGAGTCAAAGAGGCATCACTGGACATCATAGCGCTCACAGAAACCAAGCTTACAGGTATGATAACAGATGCCATCTTTCCAACGGGATACCAGATCATGAGGAAAGACAGAAGGAACAGGGAGGGGGGAAGGAGTGGCACTGCTGATCAAACACCGATGGAATTTTGATGAGCTGGAGAGAGGAGACAGCGGAGAAGAAAGTGATTACATAGTGGGAACGCTTCACTCTGGAGGTCCCAAGGTGGTAATTGCAGTGATGTATAACCCACTACAGAACAGCAGGTGGCCAGGGCAAGAGTATGATGAGAGCAATAGAGCGATGGTTGACACACTGGCTGCAGTGGCCAGAAGAGCTCAGGCAAGCATGGCAAAGCTCCTGATCATGTGCGACTTTAACCACTATGAGATCTACTGGGAGAACTTGGAGCCACATGGGGGCCAAGATACATGGAGGGTTAAGATGATGGAGGTGGTACTGGAAAACTTCATGTACCAACACGTAAGGGACTCTACAAGAGAGAGAGGAGAGGATGAACCAGCAAGACTGGACTTAGTATTCACCTTGAGTAGTGCAGATATTGATGATATCACATATGAAAAACCCCTTGGGGCCAGCGATCATGTGGTTTTGAGCTTCGAATACACAGTAGAGCTACAAGTGGAGGGGTAAGCAGGAAGGCCAGGACAAATGAAACCAAACAACAGGAATGGGGACTACACGGGAATAAGGAACTTCCTGAACGAGGTTCAGTGGGACAGAGAACTGACAGGGAAGCCAATTAATGAGATGATGGAATATGTAGCAACAATGTGCAAGGAGGCTGAAGAGAGGTTTGTACCCAAGGGTAACAAGAATAATGAAAAAGCCAGGATGAGCCCTTGGTTCACCCAAAGGTGCAGGGAGGCAAAAACCAAGTGTGCTAGGGAATGGAAGAAATATAGAAGGCAAAAGACCCAGGAGAATAAGGAGAGCAGTCGTAGAGCCAGAAACGAATATTCACAGATAAGAAGGGAGGCCCAATGACAATATGAAAACGACATAGCAGCGAAAGCCAAATCTGACCCGAAACTGTTATACAGCCACATCAGGAGGAAAACAACAGTCAAGGACCAGGTAATCAGGCTATGGAAGGAAGGAGGAGAGACAACAAGAAATGACCGTGAAGTATGTGAGGAACTCAACAAGAGATTCAAAGAAGTGTTCACAGAATAGAGAGAAGGGGCTCCAGACAGACGGGGAGAGGTGGGGCACACCACCAAGTGCTGGACACAGTGCACACAACCGAGGAAGAAGTGAAGAGGCTTCTGAGTGAGCTAGATACCTCAAAGTCAATGGGGCCAGATAACATCTCCACATGGGTCCTGAGAGAGGGAGCAGAGGCAGTATGTGTACTCCTAACAACAATATTCAATAATCTATCGTAACATGCAGATTGCCTGAGGCATGGAAGACAGCAAATGTAGTCCCGATTTTTAAAAAAGGAGACAGACATGAAGCACTAAACTCCAGAACAGTGTCACTGACATGTATAGAATGCAAAATCATGGAGACGATTATCATGAGAAGAGTGGTGGAACACCTAGGAAGGAATGATCTCATCAACAGCAGCCAACATGGTTTCAGGGACGGAAAATCCTGTGTGACAAACCTAATGGAGTTCTATGACATGGTGACATCAGTAAAACAAGAGAGAGAGAGAGGGGTGGGTGGATTGCATATTCTTGGACTGCAAGAAGGCGTTTGACACAGTTCCACACAAGAGATTAGTGCAAAATACTGGAGGACCAAGCAGGGATAACAGGGAAGGCACTACAATGGATCAGGGAATACTTGTCAGGAAGACAGCAGCGAGTCATGGTACGTGGCGAGGTGTC
>NC_091361.1:6750482-6830482 GCF_038502225.1 Cherax quadricarinatus | reverse complement strand
CTTTAAGAAGTGAGACAGAAATGAAGCACTAAATTATAGACCAGTGTCACTGACAAGTATAGTATGCAAAGTCTTGGAAAAGATTATCAGGAGGAGAGTGGTGGAGCACCTGAAGCGGAACAAGATTATAAACGACAACCAGCACGGATTCATGGAAGGCAAATCCTGTGTCACAAACCTACTAGAGTTTTATGACAAGGTAAGTGAAGTAAGAAATGAGAGGGAGGGGTGGGATGATTGCATTTTCTTGGACTGCAAGAAGGCCCTCGACACAGTTCCTCACAAGAGATTAGTACGAAAGCTAGTGGAACAGGCACGTATAACAGGAAGGGCACTGCAATGGATCAGAAAATACCTAACAGGGAGGCAACAGTGAGTCATGGTCCGTAATGAGGTATCACAGTGGACGCCAGTGACGAGCGAGGTCCCACAGGGGTCAGTCCTGGGACCAGTGCTATTCTTGGTATATGTGAAGAGATAGACTCAGAAGTGTCCCTATTTGCAGATGACGTGAAGTTAATGAGGAGAATTAAATTATACGCGGACCAGACAGGTCTACAAAGAGACCTGGACAGGCTGGATGTGTGGTGCAGAAACTGGCTCCTAGAATTTCACCCCGCCAAATGCAAAGTCATGAAGATCGGAGGAGGGCAAAGAAGACCGCAGACAGAGTATAGTCTAGGAGGCCAAAAGTTACAAACCTCACTCAAGGAGAAAGACCTAGGAGTGAGTATAATACTGAGTACATCGCCAGAAGCACACATTAACCGGATAACTGCTGTGGCATATGGGCACTTGGCAAACCTGAGAATAGCGTTCCGGTACCTCAGTAAGGAATCGTTGAAGACTTTATACACTGTGAACGTCAGGCCCATACTGAAGTACGCAGCTCCAGTTTGGAACCCACACCTGGTCAAACACGTCAAGAGCTAAGGGAAATGTTCTATGAAGAAAGGTTAAGGGAAATCCGTCTGACAACACTGGAGGACAGGAATGTCAGGGAAAACATGATATCGACATAAAAAATACTACGTGGAATAGACAAGGTGGACAGAAACAGGATGTTAGAGAGATGGGACACAGAAACAAGGGGTCACAATTAGAAGCTGAAGACTCAGATGAGTCAAAGGGATGTTAGGAAGTATTTCTTCAGTCATAGAGTAGTTAGGAAGTGGAATAGTCTGGCAAGCGATGTAGTGGAGGCAGGAACTATACGTAGTTTTAAGACGAGGTATGATATAGCTCATGGAGCAAGGGGAGAGAGGACCTAATAGCGGTCGGTGAAGAGGCGGGGCCAGCAGCTGAGTCTCGACCCCTGCAACCACAATTAGGTGAGTACACACACAGATGTTAGAAAATATTTCCTCATTCATAGAGTTGTCAGGAAGTGGAATAGTCTGGAAAGTGAGGCGGTGGAGGCAGGATCTATACATAGCTTAAAGAAGAGGTATAATAAAGCTCATGGAGCAGAAAGTGGACCTAGTAGCGACCAGTGAGGAGGCGGAGCGAGGAGCTGTGACTCGACCCCTGCAACCACAATTAAATGAGTGCACACACACACAAACACAATCCTGCACATATGCACATATCCATATATATATATATATATATATATATATATATATATATATATATATATATATATATATATATATATATATATATATATATATATATATATATATACACACACAGAGACTCATGCACACACATACACAAGCTTTACTTTTTATGGTAACTTGCATAAAAAAAATATTGGGATCCCATAGAGCAGGACGAATAATCATGGGGACAGAGGAACAGTGGTCTGGGAAGGAAGAATAGACAGCAAAGCTAAAGAATAGGAAGTAAGAGTTCAAAAGGACACTGGATGAGTTTAACAATAAAACTGAGGAAAGGATGGCTGCAGAGAACAAGATGTGGAAGCTAAAGCCGCAGCTGCAGATTTGGAGTTCAGAAGATGTACAAAAAATGCTGAAATGGAATATAGAGCAAAAGACCAGAACTGGTGCGACATCAGGAATAGGAACATCAGCAAACAGCGAGGTGACCAAAGGAAGGGAAGGAGATAAGCCCTGTGATGCCCTATCAGATTACTGTGGGGCCAGGAAAAGTCAAGGAGTATATGTGGCATACCATTAGGTACAGGGGCAGCAGACAGGTCCCTCGCAGAGGAGCAATCAGACCATCGAGAGATTAAGGAAATGTTAACGAAAGCAGCAATGGAGGTGCTAAAACTGTATCTTGAGATATGAAAGGAAATAAATGCAATGGGAGGATGAAAGGGAGAGGACAATCTTTGTTAGTGGGCTTCGGGAGGCCGATGGAACAACATATGAAGAAAGACGACAGGAGGAGGAAAATGAGTTTGATAATATCATGAAAAAGATAGAAGAGGAAAGTATGATCCAGATGACAAATTATCAGGGAATAGGGGGATAATCAAAGGGAAACTGTGTAAAAGAGTATACTGTAGCAGAAACTACGACTAAGGGGTTCATCACATTACCAGCCCATGTACATTGGCAGCCACAGAACAGAGGTAGGAAAGAGAGTCAAGGATAGAGATGGACAGCGGATCCCAGACTCTGAAGGGGCAACAAATACAACCTCCTCAGAACCACCCACAGAACACCTCAACCCAATAACCCCACCACAAACAAGATAAATTAACCCAAAGCAATGTACACCCTGCACCCACAGCCTACACCCACTCATCACAGATACCACCGTCACACCAGCCTCCCATAACATCCTGCCAAATCTCCCACTTCTCTTGTCCAGAAATCCCCCTAGAGCACAGTGTTGGAGAAGCTAATAGTATGGTACACCAACACATATGGAATTTTTGATGATTGTCATGCCAACTAATCTTACGCTCATTGGGCTCCCACTACAGTATCAGTGATTGTAGGTTTGGCGGTCTTACAATGTTTTAAAAAAATATTTAGCCTTCCAGGCACCAGGTACTGGGCACTGGTTGTCGCGCTTGAGCACATATTCTTTACTGCTGCCTTCTTCCCACATTCTAGCAAAAATGCTTACTTATAATAATTTTTTTTGCCAATAGGTTTATTTTATTACATAATGTGGTACACTAAACTTATAAGGGTGTATTGCTGTTACAAAGATGGCATCTACAGTACATAACGTTTGAGGGATACATTTCAAGTACATATTGCTATGGGCTTGTTTCAGATTACACTGTGAAAATCTCATCCAACTCCTCAAAGCTAGGGTACATGCCCAAAATACAACAGGTATTACAAATCTAAACTGCAGCAGTGAGTCGGTGGAACAGAAACTAGCTGCCCTGGATCCCTAGTTACCCAGAAGAGTCTTTTGGTTAGCTCCTTAAGGAACTTACATGTACCATTTTACCGTGAGCCAAGGGTCTCCGAGCCTATGGTAACAAATATATAATGATGGGCCAGTTCACCATATTTTCTAGATATTTGGGAATTCCTCAAGCTAGCAGCTACCCCTCCTTTTACCCTGGTGTATTGGAGATAGGTATTAGCCAATGTGGCCGCACATGTGTTGTCTCTTACCACCTGCTTGCCGTCTGTCTAACCCTTGATCGGGCAGACCGCAAAATATGTGGGTCTAAGCACGTGACTGAAGGGTGATACCATCTGGACACTTTTGGATACATTCAGATCCACATAGTTGGGGTGGCTCCCTTATTGCTGGGCATCAGGCTGTTTATAACAAGATTATTTGGTGTTCTGGTAGTGGGGAGTAAATGATACGTCTTCGGAGGCTTCTTATTTATTTGCAAAGTCGTGGTGGGTACACAGGCTTGTGTGTTGTGCCCATGGCCCGGGCAGGGTCATCCCACGAGAGGGAGAACTAGTAGGCCTTGTGTCTTCCTGCTAGGCCACTGAGAGAGTGAGAGCGTGTGGGCCCAGCATCCCATAGACCTGGGCAGGCCCAGAGGGCAGCACTTGAGTGCCACAAAATATGAACTAAGCTGGCAGACAGCATAGGCTGTCTGTGCAAACAGTACAGGCTGTCTACATACGCTCGGCCACCTACCTCGCGTCGTCCCGACGCGACAATACTGGTGGTAAAAAAAACTCGTTCTCTCTCTCGTAGGAACAGGGCACAGAACACAAAATAAAAACATATATATACATATGGACATGGAAAAAAAAACTTCCTACAGGGAGGGAAGAAAAAAGCATGTGGGTTGTGCTAAACATCGTGGTCAAGGGCAGTGAGCGTTGAAGGGCATCACTGCACACCTTCCTGCGTCTGGACAGATACTGCAATACAGGAAACATCGCTGTGGCTGAGCTGTGACGTAATGGGTTACGGTCTCCTATGGAACAGTGAAGCAGTCATCGTAGGAGTTGCTGCAGGTTTCACTCAACCTGGGGCACGACATGCTGGTGCCCTCGACTGAGGCGTCGAGAAAGCTCGGCAACTGGGCAAGCGACTCAGGAGGACACTTCTGGACTGGTACTGTCGCTGGGCTGTCACTGCCGGCGAGCGTTGAGCGAGTCGTGGCAGAGATGACAGGGCGAAACATCAGGGAGTCGTAACATCATACACCAGACTGCAGTGAGCGAGCTAGCAGTCAAAGTGACATCTTTGTGCAGGCTGCTCACTGAAGCTTGTGACACGAGGCTGAGAGCGCCTGCCGACAGAGCTAACTGCAGCTTGATGAGTGTCATTCTCCCGGCAGTTGGAGTTATAGCAGAGGTTAGTCTAAGCTTCCCCAGACTTGTTTCTCTACATATAACTGCACTCTGAAGGCCTGGATGTAAAGTGAAACAAATCTCGATGGGAATCGTAGCAGGTACGATTCTGCAGAACATCACGAGTGGCGAGCATAAGAGCTTTCTGTACAAGAGGGCTCGATTGCTCGGGGCTGAGTAATCAGCTGTCAAACGCACTGGTCACACCATGTGACAATACAAAGTTCTACACAGGGGTCTGGCCGCAGAGCAAACTGGACTCACGGAAAACTTTACACACACCCATGGTACATGCGGTACAACATGGCATAAACTAGCAAAAGATGCTTTTCTGTGCACAAAACTGACACTAAGCCATACACTAACATGTAAGAACACTGAGAGAAATTAATTAACACACGAATATATCTTCTGTCAATCTTCTCGACAATACTGAAATATTTACTGAAACACTAGATGTGATATCATGTGATATCAGGCATGACCTCGCAAGGTGACGTCAGCAGCACTGTGACGTCAGCAGACATCTCGAGGTGACGTCAGGCAGACATCGTGACGTCATGAACTCGGGTAGCAGCATCGGTGACGTCAATGTGATGCGGGCAGCAGACCACAGCATGTGGCCTGGGACATCTGGCTTGGTAACCCACGTGGCTTGTAGAACCACTTGACATCGCCCACACCCCACGTAGTGTCGTGATCTACGTGGCATGCTGATCCACGTGGCATGCTGATCCATATGGCTTGCTGATCTACGTGGCTTGCTGATCCACATGGCTTGCTGATCTACGTGGCTTAGTGATCTACGTGGCATGCTGATTCACGTAGCTTCGAGTGGCCTCGGGGACTCAGATACACAGCTCTGCCAATGAATTCACACGAAAAACAGCAGAAAACACAGCAGAGGGAGTGATGCACATAGTGGTGGTAGGCTGGTGAGGTGTGAGTAGGGTGAGCGTGGGTGAGGCGAGGAAACGGCCACTTCCTCCTCTCCCACCCACAAACACAGAGAGACACACTGGACGCAGAAATCACCACAAAACTCACCTCTGGCTTGATGAAACAGCTGTGCTGAGCTGAACAACAACAGCAACATACAAGTGATGCTGAACACGTGACTTGAGAAACAATGTGGGACGCTGTGGCGTGGGGTCACTGGGACGCCACTTACAATTCTCGAAGAAATTCGGCAAATTTCGGCTAGATCCTGGTTGTACCTGTGTCTGGATGCTCAAACGTGCAGACACGACATCAGGATAACTCATTGAGAGATGGATGCTTCTTGTATAGGATGATGAAGTGAAGATGACTTCATCCCTCTTCCTTCCTCTCTCCGGGCAAACACAACTGCTGCGACCACCGCTGCTACCAATGTGAAACAGGATTATTTTCTATTTCTGCAAGCAGGCTTCAGTGATACATCTTCCCGAGGCTCCTTTACTTTATTTGTAATGTCATGGTGGTACATAGGCTTGTGTGTTGTGCCCATGGCCCAGGAGGGCCATCCCACGAGAGGGAGAACAAATAGGCCTTCTGTCTTGCTGCTTGGCCACTGAGTGAGAGTGAAAGCGTGTTGGCCCAGCGTCCCACAGACCTGGGCAGGCCCAGAGGGCAGCACTAACTAACCTCCCACATAGTGATACTAATGAACTTCCCACATAGTGACACTAATGAACTTCCCACATAGTGACACTAATGAACCTCCCACATAGTAACACTAATGAACCTCCCACATAGTGACACTAATGAACCTCCCACACAGTGACACTAATGAACCTCCCACATAGTGATATTAACGAACCTCCCACATAGTGATACTTATGAATCTCTCACATAGTGATGCTCATGAACCTCCAACATAATGATACTTATGAAATTGCCACATAGTGACACTTATGAACCTCCCACATAATAATACATACGAACCTTTCACATAGAAATACTTAGGAACTTCCCACATATTAAAACTGAAGAACCTCCCACATAGTGATACTTATGAATATCTCACATAGTGATACTTAAAATCATAATAATTCTTAGGAATCTACTACACAGTGACACTTCTCAACCTCTTACATAATGATTCATATGACCCTCCCACTTAGTGGTTATTATGACCCTCCCACTTAGTGGTTATTATGACCCTCCCACTTAGTGGTTATTATGACCCTCCCACTTAGTGGTTATCAGGACCCTCCCACTTAGTGGTTATTATGACCCTCCCACTTAGTAGTTATTATGACCCTCCCACTTAGTGGTTATTATGACCCTCCCACTTAGTGGTTATTATGACCCTCCCACTTAGTGGTTATTATGACCCTCCCACTTAGTGGTTATTATGACCCTCCCACTTAGTGGTTATTATGACCCTCCCACTTAGTGGTTATTATGACCCTCCCACTTAGTGGTTATTATGACCCTCCCACTTAGTGGTTATTATGACCCTCCCACTTAGTGGTTATTATGACCCTCCCACTTAGTGGTTATTATGACCCTCCCACTTAGTGGTTATTATGACCCTCCCACTTAGTGGTTATTATGACCCTCCCACTTAGTGGTTATTATGACCCTCCCACTTAGTGGTTATTATGACCCTCCCACTTAGTGGTTATTATGACCCTCCCACTTAGTGGTTATTATGACCCTCCCACTTAGTGGTTATTATGACCCTCCCACTTAGTGGTTATTATGACCCTCCCACTTAGTGGCTATTATGACCCTCCCACTTAGTGGTTATTATGACCCTCCCACTTAGTGGTTATTATGACCCTCCCACTTAGTGGTTATTATGACCCTCCCACTTAGTGGTTATTATGACCCTCCCACTTAGTGGTTATTATGACCCTCCCACTTAGTGGTTATTATGACCCTCCCACTTAGTGGTTATTATGACCCTCCCACTTAGTGGTTATTATGACCCTCCCACTTAGTGGTTATTATGACCCTCCCACTTAGTGGTTATTAGGACCCTCCCACTTAGTAGTTATTATGACCCTCCCACTTAGTGGCTATTATGACCCTCCCACTTAGTGGTTATTATGACCCTCCCACTTAGTGGTTATTATGACCCTCCCACTTAGTGGTTATTATGACCCTCCCACTTAGTAGTTATTATGACCCTCCCACTTAGTGGCTATTATGACCCTCCCACTTAGTGGTTATTATGAACTTCCCACAAAGTGGGTTCCATGTATCTCACTCATAGAGAGGTTACTTCCACATTACAACTTTGATGTTCCTCCCACACAGTGGTTAGAATGTTTCCCAGCATAGCGGGGAAACATTCTCATGTATCCCCCATATAGTGGCCAGAATATGTAAGAAGTACAGTGTAAACGATATTGTACCTCTTACATACTAAGCTAATTCTACCTCCCATAGAGTAGCCTTGATGTGCCTCCCATATAGTAGCCCTGATGCACCTCCAATATAGTAGCCCTAATGTACCACCCATATAGTAGCTCTGATGTGCCTCCCATATAGTAGCTCTGATGTGCCTCCCATATAGTAGCTCTGATGTGCCTCCCATATAGTAGCTCTGATGTGCCTCCCATATAGTAGCTCTGATGTGCCTCCCATATAGTAGCTCTGATGTGCCTCCCATATAGTAGTTCGGATATAGTTCCCATATAGTAACTCAATTGTACCTCTCATACAGAAACAATGATATCGACCTATCATTACGGCACAATGTACCACTTACTTAATGGTCATAGTGCACCACTTATATAGTGACCATAATGCACCACTTATAGTGACCATAATGCACCACTTACATAATGGCCATAATGTAGCATTTACATAGTGACTGCAGTGCACCACTTACATAGTGGCCCTATTGAAACACTTGCATAGTAGCCTTGATGTACCTCTTACATAATGGTCATAATGTACCACTTGCACAGTAGCTATAATGTACCACTTACATAATGACAATAACGTACCATTTACAAATTTGCCATAATGTATCACTTATTACATATCAGCCGTAATGTACCACTTATATAGTGACCATAATGTACCAGTTACAAAGTGGCCATAATGTACCACTTACATTGTGACCATAATGTACCACTTACACAGTGGCCATAATGTACCACTTACATAGCTGTACCTCAGTACATGCTAAAGGAAGAGTGCAGTGTGCGGTATAATTTTGTGATTCTCTTGCATATTAGCAGCGATGACTTTGAGACAAATTATTAGATGTATTTACAAGGCCACGAAGGACACTAATATCCCAATTTCTTCAAAAAAAAAGTTCGAAATAAAGTGTTATGAACTAATTAAAACCTTCCAGTGAAAAGCACCAACTTGATGCCAAGCTGAAGACTCGTCCCTTTATTGTCTCACAGACCATAACGATTAATATACCAGCATCGTGATTGAAGCTGCTTGAACTTAACATATAATCAAGTTATTAGTGTTGAAGATTAAAGCAAATCGATGGGACAACCAGAATTTATCGCATGAAAATCAGTATTTCAAATTTCCTGAATACTTTTATGATAAAGGGCAAATACGGACCAGCAAATGGCAAAATCAGTTCCATTTTGTTGCAAAGTTAGGTATTTCTACGTGTAAGGAATTCAAGTATTCAAGAATGATTAATTTAAACGTTTGGCGTGTACAAATATATTTAAAATGACGTTGAGGGCACACAGACGTAATGTGCCGCACTGTGAGTGATTTCTGAATAGCAGATATGTTCTCCACTTATTTCGCAGAAATCAGTTTGATTAGTATAAGTGCCTCACTAAAACGTACGCAACATAAAATAAAGACGAAGCTTCCCTTGAGGAACATTAAAGCTGACCAGTAAGGAAATTTTTCTTTTATTGCATAGAATCCAACACAAGGTGGATATTCACTGCGTAACCCAGAAACTTTTCATTCATTATATAAGGTGAGTCAGCCATTACAGATTGATAGAATTCGGATTGATTTTATTTTCATTGGGAAAGCACTACACTAGTAGGTAGACAGTCTTAGCATATACTCTCCCCCAACACTGAAAATTTGAATCCGATCGGATGAGGTCTTCTCGATTTAAGAGCGCATAGAAACAAAAATTTGAGGAAGAAAAAAATACGGCAAACACTTTGGGATTACATACTACTACTACTACTACTACTACTACTACTACTAATAATAATAATAATAATAATAATAATAATAATAATAATTGTAATAATAGTAATAATAACTGTAATAATACTAATGCTAACAACAACAATAATAATAATAATAATAATGATAATTATAATAATAATAATAATAATAATAATAATAATAATAATAATAATAATAATAATAATAATAATAATAATAATAATAACATCAATAATAATAACAACAATAATAATAATAATGATAGGGAGCCAAGGCCGGGTCACCACTACTTGGAAAAGACCCGGGCCGGGAAAATACCGGCGAATAAAAAAAAAAAAATAAATAAAACAATAATAATAATAATAATAATAATAATAATAATAATAATAATAATAATAATAATAATAATAATAATGATAATAATAATAATAATAATAATAATAATAATAATAATAATAATAATAATAATAATAATAATAATAATAATAATAATAACAACAATAATAATAATAATAATAATAATAATAATAATAATAATAATAATAATAATAATAATAATAATAATAATAATAATATTAATAATAATATTATTAATAATAATAATAATAATAATAATAATAATAATAATAATAATAATAATAATAATAATAATAATAATAATAATTATAATAATAATAATAATAATAATAATAATAATAATAATAATAATAATAATAATAATAAAAACGCCTCACATACAGTGCCACATTCTTACCTTAAACACATTTTTGAAGAACAAAAAATATCGCTGAATGTCTGCAAAATGGAATATAAAAGTTTAATGTTAGTCAACAGTGAGTGTCGACAGAGGGTGTGTCGAGAAGACTACCAGTCTCTGAAGGAAATGACCTGAGCGCTGATGGTGTGTGGAAACGACATCCATCCTCTCAGGAAGACGACACCAATCACAGTCTATCTGGGCGCACAAGACGCCCCACCGTCATCAACACAACAAGCTAGATGGTACACACTGATTGCTCTTCCATCTGAGGTATGTGTTTGCATTTCTCGCCTTCTCACTCTTCTAGGTATATTTAGTTTCTCTTTTTTTTTGTTTTTCTTAAAGCATTCAATACAGATCAAGACTTTAGTGTCTCAATCACTAACAGCTTCTCTTCAGAATTTGCTCAAACGGAAGGCATTTCATGAAGACGGGTTTTTAGCATAACCTTGTTTTAATTAGCAATTGTCTAATTACATGTGGTTGATTTTGTCATTCCTTAATCTGGCACAAATATGGAGGAAATGGAAACCTCCCTTTAGAGTGCAGCCCCTGTCTCCTTTCTAAGATCGAGTCTAATTGCCCTCTTCCCATCCATTCCCTTTTCATTCCCTTCCCCTTTCCTTCCCTCCTCTCCCTTTCCCTCCCCACCCCTCCTATCCTACTCATTTGGCGTTTCGGGATATTTCCCTTGTAAATTACAACTTCTAGGTTGAGGTGAAAGAGAATCGCTGTCTCAGTCTCTTGAGACCCTCAGTGGTGGCGGTGTGTGAAGTGGGAATTTGACCATTTAGTGAAGTCCTGTTCTTCCTTTCGGAGATCAGGAGGGTAGCTTCATGTGTCCTTCATGCGAAGAGTGTGTTCGAGGAGGCTGCCTGTCGTTTCCAGGAGGTGGAGATCAAAGGGGTTATGCCCCTTGGTGGGTGTTCGGTAGCCCATCTCTTTTGCTTGTGGAAGTGGCTCGGTAGGGTAAGGAATAGAGTAATATGCTTGCACAATCAGTACTGCCAGCCGCGCCGGATTTACTCTTGGATACGGAGGGAAATATATGGTCTGTTTTGTACCCCTCGAAGATGGCCCCTTTCCCGTTTTTCCACCGACCCCGTTATTTGGAAAAAGAAAAGACAACAGTCTTTAACCATGGACGATTATATCCATGATTTGCCTTCCACTCGTAGCTGCTCTCTTAACTGACCCCGGTAAGCCCACGGACCTTCCTACGATCATAATACTGCTCTTAGGCAATGCCTAGTTGCCTGACTCTGGTGCCAGTATTCCGGCTGACCTTTGCAATACCTCTGACCTTCGCGAGACTTTGACCATGATCGTGCCTTTTCCCACAATAATGCATCGATTCTGTGATCGTTCGCAGGTCACGGAATGGATTGACTTAAGGCCTCCATCCATGCAACCTAGATCTTTAACACTATTAACACTCTTCGCTCCTCTTCTAAGAACCAACCTGCTCGGAAATCTCTTCCCAACCAGTCTGTATTTCGAAGACGCTTCTGAACTTAATTCTTTTTCTCTTTAGTCAAAGATGCCTATGGATTACCTCTTCAGAGGCGTTCTTTCATGTACTCATTAGTGGAATAAATATTGTCTCTCTGTAGAATTCTGAGCCGGCTCACACTCCCTCCTAACCTCTGTTGTCAACACTCCAGCCACAATACGAATACGTACTTCTCTCACTTCTAGCTGCGATGCTGTCCTCATTCCGCATACCAAAATCTATTGGGACTTTACGCAATGAGACTCGGACATTCTGGAGAATTTGAGCTCTAGAATCTATAAGTTCAGAGAGTAGAAACTTATGCCCTTGCTTTCTGAGGTCGAAGACATTATCTTTGAAATATTGCCAAAACCGACATTTAACTGCCGAGAACATGAAGTAGGGGAGCGTTTGCAAGTGCGGGAATACAGTCCAATGCAATTTTTGATCATCAATGCAGCAGTTACTTGAGCTTTGGCCAGCCAGCCAAGTATTTTAGATCACTGGCAGAATTCCCAGTCTATGGTGCTGCTGACAACAACAATTCATACTGCATCCGGCCCCAACTTGCCTAGTGTGGCGAGGCTCACCCTACATATTATTGCCATTGCCCGATTTTCCTATGAGAACTGGAAATCCGTTGCGTTAAAGAAATGCATGGCTTCTCTTATGCTATTGCCGTGTCTCATTTCCTCCTTCAGGGGAAACTCCCACGACTGTCCTACTCCATAGTTGCTCAACATCCTCGAACCTCTTTGGGATCCTCTCCCACAGTCACCCGTGTTCACCCCTTATTCATAGTCATTTTCTATTCTTCCTCCTTCATCTTTTACCCCAATTGTTTCTCCGACCATACAGCCTCCTACTCAGACAAAACCTTGTTCTCCTGTGTCCAAAACATCTGTCATTTAATTTACTTTTTAATTATATCGAACACCAGGTCCTGGTGTTTTTCTATAGTTCTTGCAGATTAGCTGAATGCATAGCATTTTTTATTATTTTTCAGGCTTTCAAAATATGTATTTTTACGTATTATACTACTCGTATGTATCTTGTATATAATAAATTCTTCGTGTACTTAATATTTACACAACCTGGTTTTACTCTTTAAAATAACTTTTAGTAGACCAACGATGGTGATAAACTGGGTAAGTAAAGGGACATAAAACCTATCAATAACTTGTGTGATTACTTGTGCAACGTTTTCATACCTTGCACGGGTCTCACTATTAAGTAAAGACTATTGTTATTGTCTAAAAACAAAAGAATAACAATGAGTTGGAAATAACCCAATGTATCACAAATAAAAAACTTATTAAAATCCTTGCAGGATTTATACCATGAAAGGATAGAAAGTTTTAAGGTAAGAGTAAGTTTACTGTAAAGGGGATAAAGGTCTGTTATGGATCGAAGCACAGC
This sequence comes from Cherax quadricarinatus, assembly GCF_038502225.1. NCBI lineage: Eukaryota > Metazoa > Arthropoda > Malacostraca > Decapoda > Parastacidae > Cherax > Cherax quadricarinatus. The sequence goes on along the minus strand of NC_091361.1, from coordinate 6,816,996 downwards.
TAACCAAGTGGAAGCAGTCTGCATAAATAACGAGAAATCATAGTTAGTACCAGACACAAGAGATAACACAAGGATCTGTTTTCCGCCCACTGTTCACAATAATTTACGTTATTAACCTATACGAGGAAATAACGGGTGAAATGCGAAACTTCCCTCACAACATTAAAATATGTCAAATAATAAAAGCTGTTTGGACACGCTATTACCGTGGCCCAAAATACTGGCAGATGCAGTTAAAAGGAATCTTTCATACAAAGTCAGATTAAAGGTGCAGAAAATTCACTCTTTTCAAAGAAGAAGAATGAGAGGAAGACCAGTGTAAGGACATATAAATAAAGAATTGGGGATTTCTAACGTAAAAAGTAATCGAAGTAATGAATTCATATTGTATAAGTTTAGATATAGAAAGGACGTAAACATGTAGTGCTTCAGAAACAGAGTAGTAGATGAGTTGTTGTGTATCCCAGGCTGTCATGTTCCCTTCCTTCGTATGTCTGCTGCATTATTTCCGCCTTACTTCCTTCCTAAAAACCGATTCATAGATGAATAAGTCTTGTGAAACACTTGGAAACGTTTTGCTACCAGTTCCTCTATTTTGAAACAATCAGTCCTCAGTCTAGTGATAATGTGTTCAGTTTATCAACTTTGACTAAACCAATGCATATGCACGAGCTTATATATTGAGACATGTGAGGCAAAATTATTTGAGGCGACATCACAGGTGGGTAGAGTCCACTGTTGGAAACAGATCATGCCAATAGGTTAGAAAAGCTTAGAAGTTGCAGAAGAGTTCTCTATTCCAAGATTCCAAGACAGGAGTAATTACATAAATAATTAAGAAATCCAACAAACAGATGAACAAGACAAATATATCTCTTCGGTATCTTCATTGTCAAAACGTTTCTCAAATTAATAACTTAATCAATCCAGATCGGATAAAATCGTTGGAAAATGTAAATAGAGAGCCACTTTTTTTTATGCAGACTCTACTTTCAACTGGTTAAAATAGGCCACGATCCACGATTACAGCTTTTTCTCCCCATACCCAAACTAACACTTTTTTTTTTAAATCCTTTATCTAGCAGGGGATTTTAATAAGCTTTTCTTAGGTGATACCTTAAATTATTTCCAAGACATTTTTGCTTTCAGTATTTTTCCACAATAACAATAGTTGTCGAGAAAGTCCACTAAAAATGAAAATCGTCCATTTATAAAAACACTGCACACGTCCTGGATGGAGTTTAGGAACTTTTACGTATCCAATTTATCGCCATCGTTAGTCTGTTAAAAAATATTTTAAGGAGGAGGGTAGTGTAAATATTAAGTAGACATAGAATTTATTATACACAGGATTCGTAAATGTTGTGTAATAAGTTAAAATATGTTTTGAAAACTAAAAATAATGATAATAAATGCTACAAATTCACTTAATTTCCAAGAACTATAGAAAAACTAAACTTTACATTGTTTGATGTTTTTTTTTTTTACATTTTAGCTGTTCATGAAAGATTTCAAAGCAGGTCATGGTGTCTGATAGATGAAATTAGCTTAGAAGCTCCCACACCTCCGTATGCCCTCGGATGACGGCCCAACAGCTGTGCGCTGGCTGCGCCATTCTTGTAGGGTTGGGTGGTCCTGTGGTTTAAAGCGTCATGTGGTTCTCGCTTACCATGATGCAGGCCAGTACAACATGGGTTCGAATCCTTGGGAAGCACAGTGTTGTTATTGATATATATATATATATATATATATATATATATATATATATATATATATATATATATATATATATATATATCAAACCGACCTAAAAAACGAAAGTATCTCTCTGTAAATTTAATAATGTATCCAGAAGAGAGGGGTTATTAGCCCCTTGCTCCAGGCATTTTAGTTGTCTCTTATGACACAGATGGCTTTTATATATATATATATATATATATATATATATATATATATATATATATATATATATATATATATATATATATATATATATATATATATATATATATATATATATATATATATATATATATATATATATATATATATATATATATATATATATATATATATATATATATATATATATGGAGGTATCACCTCTGGAAATGTGCTGTTTGAATATTTTCTCCTATCAACCCCTATATTCTGTATTCTATGTAGACTTTATTTAAAGACAAAGTACACTAAGAAAAGCACAATAGGGAGTAGAACATAGATAACATCTCACAGCTACACCTCGAAAAATTCGGCCACGAGCCAGAATGCTGCAGCTCTTTGAGAAAATTTAGAGCACACTTGCCCCATGCTCCAAGGGTCTCCGACCCTATTGGGATGAACTTATAGCACAGGGTAAGGCCTTCATATCTGCTGGTCTTCTGGGTCTCCCTGTGGCTGGCAGCTCCACCCCCTTCCACAACGGAGTATGGCAAGTGGGTATCATCCAATGTGGCGGTACAGGTGTAGTCCCAGGCAATCTGCTTACCATCCTTCCGGGGTAGCATAGTGGTCCATCAGGACGCTTTTGACCTCTGTCAGACCTCTGCACTTGGATTTCCCGTTGAGCTGGGCACCGGGCTGTAGCGAGGCTTCTCTTTATAACGTTGTTGACCTCCACATGTCAACCACACTTTCCTTCTGATGTGTGACCCACGAGGCCATGAAGTCCGAACTGATCAGTCATCACCCAGCTGCGAATACAATAGCATGTGGGTCGAGTCGAGTGCCCAGGGAGGAATTGGGAACAGCTAGAAGGAGATCTCCAGAAAGTGATGCCGTCACCACTAGGAGACGAGCTTTGTCCTTTCCTGAAGCGTTCGTGAGCATTGTGTTGGCGAGTTTTTTCATGATCGGTGTGTCCCAGTGGGACTGTTTTTGCTCTCTGGAAGGAGCTGGTCTACTGGAGGAGTCGGCGAGGGTGTCCCAACCCACCGCTACTTCAATAAAGCTGCGGTCTTGAGCTCCTACTGAGCCTCTCAAGCGTTCGAAGAAAATCTTGACTAATCCCTTGGCAACCAAACACGAAGAGAGAAATACAGGTAAAGCTACTTGCTTTGCTTTGCACACCCCTATACCTCCCAGTCGCACGGGAAGGGTTGCCTGATCCCATTGCTGATTTTCCAGTGATAGATTCAGTACCTTCTTATAGAATGATCTCAGGAGTGAGTCATATTCATTGAGTGTTGGGTTGTCAAAAGAGGGTGCGCACCTAAGGAAATATGTGAGTCTTAGCAGAGTAAGACACCTTGTGAGGAGATACAGGGCATCATGCGCATCACGTTTGCTTATTCTCTCCTCCATTCTCTTCAGGTCATTCAGTTCGTCCTTGAGGACCGTGTCGATGGCCTGATGACCCAGCGGTGGTCCCATCAGGGTGCTGTTGGACGGAGTGGTGGTAGAGACTTCAGGGAGGATTGTTCACACAGCTCTTATTATTTCCTGGTTTGTTGTGATGATTTCACACTTGAAGGGATTGTGAATGGGTCCCAAGGCTTCTCCCTGAGTCTTCACCAGCTGTAGGTCCTCTAACAGGGACTCTTCAGTACCTGCCAGAGTGCCATCATACAGGTACCAAATGTTGAGCTCGTTGCATAGGCTGGAAGTTAGTTCTCTTACTGCCAAGCAGAAGAGAAGTGAAGAGAGTGGGTCACCCTGCTGAACACCTTCTGATGAAGGAATTTTATGTTCGCCAAATAAAAGAATTGAGGGTTTGCTGTAGCCAGCTGAAATGAAGGGAAATAGACTGGGGAACCAATCCCGAACAGCTGGCAATACCACATCTATTTTCACTATATTAAAGGCATTTCTATAGTCAAGTTTGACTACAGCTTTGTCTTCTGATAGGTCACTGATGTAGGCCCTTGCCACATGAGCTACGGCTTCACTGCCTTGAGAGACCCCAAAACCCAGTTGGTGTGGCTGGAGTAAACTGGCAACTTCTAGGCGAATATTTCTTACTGCTGCTTTGGCAACGAGACGGTGAAGAGTGCTACCAAAGGCAATGGGTTTGATTCCCCCATCCATCTTCTTCAAAGCGCATAATGAGGCTCTACAAAAGAAGGGTTTAATTTCTTCTGGAATCCGCCCAGCCAGGCGGAAGGTTGTTACTCGGAGAGAAGAATTGATGCAGATGTGCCGAGTACTGGATTTACCATCTCTTTGACTTCTTATGGTCGAATTCCAGTGTAACATCCTCTAGATCCTGCTGGAAATAACACTATCGCCTTACAGACTTCTGATTCTGGCAAAAATACTTGTTCAGTGATGAGGTCTTCCTCAGGTTTGTTGTTGACTACTATGGTGTCCCTTGCTCGGTGTTTGTCTCTTAGTGCTTGGGCTGTGGCCTCATCGTAGGGAGCAAGAGTGTCGTCACTTGTAATTATTCTGATTGCCCCCACTCTGTTACCTTCTTCGATTTTTTTCTAACATATGCGCAGATTTTCTCGTTTTCAGTGGAATTTTTCTTGGGTCTAGCTCCGTGATTCCTGCGATGATGGGGAAGAGGGAGACAATTATCTGTTCTTGGGTAGTTGAGCACTGCCTTGATAATTCATGTGGTTAGCAGTTTGCCTCGTCTTTCAGGAGCTGCAAGACAGACATTGCCGAAAAGGAGTAGGTTTGCCATTCTTTAATGGTGCCTCGGGCTTCTAAGTTGGTGGAACCTCCATTCACTTGCTTAAGAAGGTCTGTGACTTTCCCTGCTGCATATGGACGAGCCGCTTTAGGATTGTGAGATAGGGTACTGCTAACAGTGAATTTGAATGCCATCAGAAGATCTTCGTAAGTGAGGATGTTGCCATTGGAATTGTTATCTGCCTGTGGAGGTTGTAGGCTGCTCACTGCTGAGGGCATATGTGATCCAACACACCCATTGTGCGCAAGAATAAGGCCGAACCTGTTGTGCGCCTGATGCTCTCCACACACCTGATATGTGTCTCTTCTTTTATTGTTTGGTATACTGTTTCCCTGGCTTTGTGGCTGGTGAGCTGCATCATCTGCCATACATCAGTCTGTGTGGTAAGCCCGGGCTAAAGGAAAATGGCACATAGCACATACCATAGGTGGTTCGTGGTGGTGGTCGGGAGCGGTGGAGAAGGGTCTCCTGTTCTCATGGTAGACGGCAGAGGGAGGGAGGTGTGGAGGCGGTGTGATGAGACATGCACATGAGGCAGGGGTGGAGGAGGGGTGAGGACCTGGTGAGGCAGGCCAGACAGAGTTGTGCACTCACTGCCTCACAAGACACATCACTATAAAACACTGTACATTATGCACAGCCCCCACTATAAACGACACTCTCCTATGCGTTACACATGCTATGCACATACAGTGCACATGCAAAGGACATACTATGCAATATATACACACGGTGAACAAACACTTCATTGTCGAAACAAGAGTACATGGTGTATGTGTGCCTTTGTTGGGAAAAGGAAGAGAGGAAACACAGTTTTACCCCTCATCCTCTGCTTCATCAATGGTGCTCACCTCCCCTAACAGACCCCTCCTGCTTCATCAATGGTGCTCACCTTCCCTAACAGATCTCTCCTGCACATAAGTCACTGTTATGTGTCCTCCATCAATAATTTCACATACACAACCCTTTTCTTGATTATGAAGGGAGAGAGGAAATGTAGAGCCTTCTTGCCCTTTCCAAAACTAGCTGCAGGTAATCTTGGTAGATGTTCTTAATTGGAAGATATTATACCAAAACCAAAGAGAGGGAACCCCACAGCCTCTCTCTGGCAGAGATGCCAGAGTATATATATATATATATATATATATATATATATATATATATATATATATATATATATATATATATATATATATATATATATATATATATATATATATATATATATGTGCAAAGCAACCACTCTGAAAGAATAGAGAAATTCCAAGCGCTTTCGTGACTACTCACATTATCAAGGAACCATAGTTCCTTGATAATGTGAGTAGTCACGAAAGCGCTTGGAATTTCTCTATTCTTTCAGAGTGGTTGTTTTGCATATTCTGAAATCACCTGTTTACTGTGATCTTATTGCATATATATATATATATATATATATATATATATATATATATATATATATATATATATATATATATATATATATATATATATATATATATATATACATATATATATATATATATATATATATATATATATATATATATATATATATATATATATATATATATATATATATATATATATATATATATATATATATATATATATATATATATATATATATATATATATATATATATATATATATATGCAAAACAACCACTCTAAAAGAATAGAGAAATTCCAAGCGCTTTCGTGACTACTCACATTATCAAAGAACTATGAAAGTAAAGCATCCAAGGAAGCTATATAAGGGGTCTGGCCAGCACCTCACTATCAGATCCCACAACGGTTAAACACCTGACGCGCGCCGACCCAACTTGGATAGGTCCTTTGCACAACTCACCCACAAACTATTCTACCCAAGAAAATTTAAAAATTATTATTTGTCCAGGGTATTATTAAATTCTTCTCTTAAGAAGAGAAGACTTTTAATATTAAAGTTGTATTCAAAAATCTTGATATAGTAAAAAAACTTTTGATAAAGAATTCCCCCCAAAATGCTGATGGATGTGTCTATAAGATTCCTTGTAAAATTTGCGATAAAGTTTATTACGGTCAAACTGGTAAAAATCTCGAACTAAGATTAAAACAACATAAATATAGCATTAGAACTGAACAAGATTCCAATGCTCTATTTATTCATGTAAGAGATTTTAACCATCCAATTGATTTTCAAAAAGTTGAGAAAGTAGTATCAAGCAAGTCCATGGTCGACAGGAATATAATTGAATCTTGTTTCATAAAAAGCAGTTTTGACAATAATATGAATATTTCCTTTGGTTTATATAAATTAGATCCATTTATAATTAATAGAATTTGGGAAGAATTAAATAATACACTGGACAAATAATAATTTTTAAATTTTCTTGGGTAGAATAGTTTGTGGGTGAGTTGTGCAAAGGACCTATCCAAGTTGGGTCGGCGCGCGTCAGGTGTTTAACCGTTGTGGGATCTGATAGTGAGGTGCTGGCCAGACCGCTTATATAGCTTCCTTGGATGCTTTACTTTCATAGTTCCTTGATAATGTGAGTAGTCACGAAAGCGCTTGGAATTTCTCTATTCTTTCAGAGTGGTTGTTTTGCATATTCTGAAATCACCTGTTTATTGTGATCTTATTGCATATATATATATATATATATATATATATATATATATATATATATATATATATATATATATATATATATATATATATATATATATATATATATATATATATATATATATATATATATATATATATATATATATATATATATATATATATAACAAGTCGGCCGTCTCCCACAGAGGCAGGATGACCCAAAAAGAAACAAAATCCCCATCAAAAAGAAAATACGTTCAGTATCATGCAACACCTTCACCTCACTCACACATAATCAGTGTTTTTGCAGAGGTGCTCAGAATACAACAGTTTTGAAACATATACGTATAAAGATATGCAACTTATCCCTCCACACTGCCAATATCCCAAACCACTCCTTTAAAGTGCAGGCATTGTATTTCCCATTTCCAGTACTCAAGTCCGGCTATATAAAAATAACCAGTTTCCCTGAATCCCTTCACTAAATATTACTCTGCTGACACTCCAACAGATCGTCAGGTCTCAAATACCATTCATCTCCATTCACTCCTATCTAACACGCTCACGCACGCTTGCTGGAAGTCCAAGCCCCTCGCCCACAAAACTTCGTTTACCCCTTCCCTCCAACCTTGTCGTGGACGACCTCTACCCCGCCTTCCTTCCCCTACAGATTTATAGCTCTCCATGTCATTCTAATTTGATCCATTCTCTCTAAATGACCAAACCACCTCAACAACCCCTCTTCAGTTCTCTGACTAACATTTTTTTTTAACTCCACACCTCCTAATTTCCACACTCCGAATTTTCTGCATAATATTTACACCATACATTGCCCTTAGATAGGATATCTATACTTTCAAGCATCTATACTCTAATACATTCCCTTCTTTGCTTCCATAGATAATATTTTTTTGTGTCCACATATACCTCAATGCACCACTCGCCTTTTTTCCTTCATCAATTCTACGGTTAACCTCATCCTTCATAAATTCATCCTCTGATACGTCAACTCCCAAATATCTGCAAACATTTACTTCTTCCATACTCCTCCTCTCCAATTTGATATCCAATTTTTCTTTATCTAAATCATTTGATACCCTCATCACCTTACTCTTTTCTATGTTCACTTTCAACTTTCTACCTTTACACACTCTCCCAAACTCGTCCACTAACATTTGCAATTTTTCTTTAGAATCTCCCTTAAGCACAGTATCATCAGCAAAAAGTAACTATGTCAATTCCCATTTTGTATTTGATTCCCCATAATTTAATCCCACCACTCTCCCGAACACCCTAGCATTTACTTCTTTTACAACGCCATCTATAAATATATTAAACAACCATGGTGACATTACACATCCCTGTCTAAGACCTATTTTTACAGGGAAGTAATCTCCCTCTCTTCCACACACCCTAACCTGAGCCTCACTATCCTCACAAAAACTCTTTACAACATTTAGTAACTTACTACCTATTCCATATGCTTGTAACAATTGTCACATTGGTCCTCTACCCACTCTATCATATGCCTTTTCTAAATCCATAAATGCAATGAAAATTTCTCAACCTTTATCTAAATACTGTTCACATATATGCTTCTATGTAAACACTTGACCTACACATCCCCTACCCTATCTAAAACCTCCTTGCTCATCCACAATCCTACATTCTGTCTTGCCTCTAATTCTTTTAATAATAACCCTACCGTACACTTTTCCTGGTATACTCAGTAAACTTATTCCTCTATAATTTTTGCAGTCTCTTTTGTCCCTCTTCCCTTTATATAAAGGAATTATACATGCTCTCTGCCCAAGGTACCTTCCCCTCTTTCATACATTTATTGAACAAAAATACCAACCGCTCCAACACTATGTCCCCCCTTGCTTTTAACATTTCTGTCATGATCCCGTTAGTTCCAGCTGCTTTAACCCCTTTCATTCTACGTAATGCCTCACGCACCTTCCCCACACTCACATCCTGTTCTTCTTCACTCCTAAAAGATGGTATACCTCCCTGGCCAGTGCATGAAATTACCACCTCCCTTTCTCCGTCGACATTTAAAAGTTCCTCAAAATATTCCCACCATCTACCCAATACCTCCATATGTTTAATGTTCAATGATTCAATGATTTAAGCACACACACACACACACACACACACACACACACACACACACACACACACACACACACACACACACACACACACACACACACACATACACACACACACAGGCAGGACTACAAAGAGACCTGGACAGGCTACAAGCCTGGTCCAGCAACTGGCTCCTTGAGTTAAACACTGCCAAATGCAAAGTCATGAAGATTGGGGAAGAGCAAAGAAGACCGCAGACACAATATACTTTAGATGGCCAAAGACTGCAAACCTCACTCAAGGAAAAAGATCTGGGGGTGAGTATAACACCGAGCATATCTCCTGAGGCGCACATCAATCAGATAACTGCTGCAGCATACGGGCGCCTGGCAAACCTACGGATAGCGTTCCGATACCTCAGTAAGGATTCGTTCAAGACTCTGTATACCATTTACGTCAAGCCCATGCTGGAGTATGCAGCACCAGTTTGGAATCCTCACCTAGTCAAGCACGTCAAGAAATTAGAGAAAGAGCAAAGGTTTGCAACAAGGCTAGTCCCAGAGCTACGGGGATTGTCCTACGAAGAAAGATTGAGGGAAATCGGCCTGACGACACTGGAGGACAGGAGGGTCAGGGGAGACATGATAACGATATATAAAATACTGCGCGGAATAGACAAGGTGGACAAAGACGGGATGTTCCATAGAGGGGACACAGACACAAGAGGTCACAGTTGGAAGTTGAAGACTCAGATGAGTCAAAGGGATGTTAGGAAGTATTTCTTCAATCATAGAGTAGTCAGACCGTGGAATAGCCTAGAAAGTGACGTAGTGGAGGCAGGAACCATACATAGTTTTAAGGCGAGGTATGATAAAGCTCATGGGGCAGGGAGAGAGAGGACCTAGTAGCAATCAGCGAAGAGGCGGGGCTAGGAGCTGACTCGACCCCTGCAACCACAAATAGGTGAGTAGAAATAGGTGAGTACACACACACTCGTGTGTGTATGAATGCGTGTCTGAATGAGTGAGAGTATACAAAATAATATTCAGTTTCTTATTCTCTGTAACGTTTGCTAATATTTTTCCTGGAAATAAATGAAAGAAACATCACCGTCTGCAAAAACAGTCTAGCAGGAGGGTGACTTTGCCCAAGAAATATATTAAGTGTCTTTTCTGAGGATGTGTGGAGGATATTCTCCGTCTGTGTCTTCCTGCTCGCCTCTCTTTATGAGACATAACTGTAAACTTCTCTCACCTTAGGCGGGACACACAGTAGTGGAAAATAGAGGGAAGGAAGTGTTAATAGAGTGAGGATACATAACTGTCCAGAAGCAGAAGCTAAAAATGTAGAAGTTACAATGGAATGTCAATGGATGAGAAGAAGTGCGAGGGATAATGTTTATAGGGTGAATTACGAGAAAGAGGAAGGACGAACAGTTTAATTGTGAAGTCAGTAATAAAGGGGATTTAAACTATGCACAAAAGAACGCAAAACGAAGAAAATGGACGGAAAAACGGTTACAAAGAACATTCTCATACAAATACACTAGCGACCAGCAATGAGGGAGGGGGGAAGGGGCAGGAGTTATGAATCGACCTCTGTAACTACAAATAGGTGAGTACACACACACAGCAAAATAAGAAAGTTTAAAGAATCCACTGTGTCAGATGATACATATATGGACAGCTAACTAATTCAAAATACCTATGTTACTGTATGGATTTCGATACGCTACTGTGATGAGGAATTAAGGTAAAAGGGACAGTGCAGGCCTTTCGGAATCATTTGTATTATTTTTCCAGTTTTTGGCTGTTGTTTACGTACTCGTCCATTCCTATTTTCGTTGCATGGGCTCGCAGTGGAAAAAATTCATTCCTTGGTCCACTTTATGGAAAGAAGGCTTTGTGTGAACAATGTGTTAGGATAGTGTCGGGTGAATGAGGTCGATGGTGGTCTGCGGAGAGTGGTATATTTCACCAGGGCCAAGCCAACACAGGAGGGTGAGAAGCTTTTTGGTTCACTCACTGACATCACTCCTTATGCTGGTGATTCTCATTTCCTTCTCCATTAGCTCCGGGACCGCTGTAATATTAGGTGATTTTTCTTACTGGGCTCAGTGGTGACTGGACGTTATAGAGAGCCGAAGTTTGTATACTAATACGTATTACTAATACGTAATAAGTCAAGAGTTTGCAATGTTTTCGTCAAAGATAGTCAATCCTTTTTTAAAAGCGCTCTCTTAGGCAGTCCCTTGAATTAATGAAATTTACTTCAACACAGCATAGTATAGGCACGGGAACTCTACAACAGTTTTCGTAATATTTAAGATCATTTCCATAAGAACACCATTTGCAACATTGTGGAGAACATGATATTCATTCATTTGCCAATGCCTTCTGCTTCACTTCATAAGTTCGACTAACCTGGAATTCATGGAGGGGTTGATTTACGTGCCCTTTTGTGTTGCACAACAAGCAACACAAGATCATCCAACACAAGATCATCATCTTGGATGATCTTGACGTTTTTGTGGTTGCTGTTTCTTGGCATGAACTCAAAGTCAGATATATCGCGCTGACCTTTGTAAAATTCCACAAGTAACTCTGGTTTTCTACTTGGTGAGGACTTCAACAAAGTATTAACCAGATGTCAGACTTTCTACAACAACTCCCGCAGCAGATTAGCATGTTTGTTACTCAGTCACCTTTAGACGATCCCTGATCCTGTAGTCAGCGAGACCAAGCCATTACAGTAAGCCTTTATTAAGAACATCTGAGAGAAAGAATCATATTAAATGCTTGATGTTATGGTAGTACAAGAGAACTCACACATAGCCTGCAGAATATCAGTATGGTTAATAGGGACCTACATAACTGACATAATAATTAACTACTTTAACCAAACCAAACTTAACTTAACTCAACCAGACCAAATGAAACCTTATCATCCCAAACCAAACTTAACCTAATCTAATAAAACATTACCAAACCAAATAAAATCGAACTTAATGCCTTACATTGTTTATAAAGAGAGCGTGAATACATAGAGTATGCCAGAGCTGCGACTCAGAAGTCGGGTTAGACAAAGTAACGCTCAGCAACTAAGCTCGGGGTTGTCAGAAATATGTTCATCTCTATGTAGATCTCTAAGCTAAGTTCTCAAAGGGACAGAGTCAACAAGACACTTTATTGGTACAAGTGTTCCATCGGGAAGTGTATTTGGGCAATTGTTATGCAATGTCTACTTCAGTGACTTAATCTCACCCACGAATCACATGCATATGTAGACCACTGTACTCTGACGTTTATTTATCCAGGAGAGGAAATGCCAGCAGCTCATAGTTACATTAATCACCAGTTCACAGCTATATCAGCCTGGCAAAAACGATGTTATATCATATTTGCTCTTGAGAAAAAACAAATAATGAAAGTCTCAAGGCCCCATGGAGATAATGCTGCAGCAGAGATACGAATGAATGATAGATTGTTGGTAGCTGGGTAAGAAGTTGATATCCTTGGGGTGAAATCTGACTCCAACCTGGTTACGAAGAACCACGTTGTAAATCTCACAAAGAGGCAAGGAAAGTTACAGCACTTAAGTATATCTCTTATCTGGTCGAAAGTAGACGTTGCAAGATTCTGTACAAGACATAAAAACTCTCACACCTTGAGTATCCACCACTTTCTTGGATTACCTGCCAGCCGCCTCATCTATGACTTCTTGACAGTATTGGGAACAGAGGATACATTTGTTATTATAGCAGAGCTTTCAACACCGGAGGAATGTTGGGTGGCTTTACTGTTATGAAAACGGTCAATATTGTAAAAGTACTACAGCTAGCTCCACTCCCCGGACTACGAGAAAACTGGCTGCAAACAGCAACTACACTCTAGCTGCATCCTTCACCTTCACCAGAACATCACTTCCTCTGAAATCACTCATTCCTAGGATGACTCGAGTTTGGAATATATTCGTACATCATAATAACATTCGAGAAATACAGCGGGTTGACCAGACAAAATCGCTGTCCCACAGATGGCCCCAACATCGTCCTGTTCAATATTTGTATGTTTCATGATAATAAGAAGACTTCAATATGAGCTGAAGTAGGTAACAGCTTAACCTAACTTTCTAATACACAGTAATGAACAAGGAGAGAGAGAGAAAGAGAGAGAGAGAGAGAGAGAGAGAGAGAGCACTTGAGAAAACATAAATGATGATGGTCTCTAGGCACCATGATCGTAGTGCCGGTACAGTAGTAAGTATGTATGGGAGGGTGTTGGTACCACGGGAAGAAGTCGATATCCTTGGGGTGAAATTTGACTCCAAATTGACTATGAAGAACCACGTTGTAAATCTTGCAAACAAGGCAGCCAGGAAGCTTACAGCACTTCGCCGTATCTCGCACCTGCTTGGCTGTAGGGGCTACAAGTTTTTGTATGAGGCACAGGTACGCTCACACCTTGAGTATGCTCCACTTTCTTGGTTTGCCTGAACCCCCATATGCGACTGCTTGACAGAGTAGAGAACAGAGCAAGACGTCTTATCTCTCGCCTGGACCCATCCTGGATAGATCTGTCATTTCAGCAGAGCCTTCAACATAGGAGGGATGTGGATGGCCTTACTGTTATGTACAAGGCCAGCATTGTCAAACTACCCCACTTGAATCCACTTCGAGAACAGCGAGAAGCAAGCTTCTGTACCACAAGACGGGCAGAATGCAGCAACTTCACTCTGGCTGTACCCTTCTCCAAAACATCACTTCATCTGAGATCATTTATCCCCAGGATGACTCGAGTATGGAATACATTCGTACAGCATTATGATTTCAACGAGATGAAATCAGTTGATCAAATAAAAATTCTGGCCCACAGATGGCTCCAGCTTCATCCTGTCCCCTACTTTGTATGTTTCATAAGAATAATAATACTTGTACGTTTCATAACAATGAAAATACTTTCAAATGAGCTGATGTAGGTAACAGCTCAGCTTGTCAATAAAGCTAGGAATCCTTAACTTGTAAATAGCTTGTCAATAAAGCTAGGGATCCTTAACCTAACCTTGTTAAACCCTGTGTAAAAGAGAGAGAGAGAGAGAGAGAGAGAGAGAGAGAGAGAGAGAGAGAGAGAGAGAGAGAGAGAGAGAGAGAGAGAGAGAGAGAGAGAGAGAGAGAGAGAGAGAGAGAGAGAGAGAGAGAGAGAGAGAGAGAGAGAGAGAGAGAGAGAGAGAGAGAGAGAGAGAGAGAGAGAGAGAGAGAGAGAGAGAGAGAGAGAGATTGAATACCTACCCAGAAAGTAGGCGCAGTAAAGCTCTCTGTAGCCTGAAGCAGTAGTCAGCATAGTAAATATTCCCACCAACCCACCGGGGCATACGAAGAAGGACAACTTCCTTTCCCTACCACCAACATTTCACCCGAGGGACACAGCACCGGTGCAACTGAGTGGACTCGAGCTGAAGATATCGACAGCGCTGTTTCAGCAGTTTCAACTGGAATCACCATCCTGTCTGTGTATAAAAAGAAGTACATATATGAATGTCAGAAAAGTGATAAACTTTCATCGTGAAATCCAACAATCTTCTTGAAAATATTATGTTCTAATTATTTATTATTCATGAGAAAGCGCTGAATTCGTTAAGGTCATGCAACACCAGTGTAAAGAGAGGAAATGAGGTTTGATGCGAGAAAGGGACGTGCAGATCCAGTTTCGTGGATGAAAAGCTTATTCACCAGGAAGAGAAGATAATTCGAATATCAAAAGTGATTAACCAAGCAGTGGTTCATTATCATATGATAACGTTGCATTTTGAATATTTTTTTTTGCAGAATCTCCTGTGCAGTCCCGACTGAAGGTAAAATCCTCAACTACCTTCAACATAGCATGAGGCAACTGAAAGGACGGAGCAAGCTGTGAAGGAGCTTACTCGTCTCGTTGCCAAGGGCTTGCATTAAATTGATGGTACGTCATTGAGATAACCTACCCACGCAACTCTCTTCCTTCTCTGGAGAATGATTTGTGCAAAAAATAGAGATATGACAGCTTCCTGGAGTATCCGCGTATTAATTATTAAGGTTAATCGAGCTAGGAAAGTTATTTCATTTGCTCACTATAAAGAGAAGAGATTATCATGTTTGAGAATTGACACAGTTTCGACACTATAGTCAAACTATATTTTTTTTGTATATTCAGTTTTTCCAGTTGTCGGAATTTTAAGAACGTTGCCTCGCTCACTGCCTCAACCTAAAGGTGAAATATTGTAACAAAATATTTTGCATTTCTATACTCATGCAATACCGTTAGATGTAAAAGTCTCTGGTGATCAGTCAATGAATTACGTCTTTACACCGTCGACTCTACAATAGTGTGATACAGAAACAGAACCAACATTTTTAAGATTTCATTCACGATGCAGCTTGCAATTTTATAATTATTTGTGAAATTGTTTAACATAACTTGGATTCATTTGCTCACCAAGCCACAAGGATGTCCGACTTACACTTTGCATCCTAATAAGTAAGAATCTGCCACAACAATTACACTGCTAAAAGTCCTAATAAATCAACAACTAGTATTTTTCCAGTAAAAGTCTGGATAAATCATTTATTGTTTATTGTATTTTACCTATGTGGATGACAAAGTTTTTTCTCCTTCAGTTGTTACAATTCACTCGCCACATTCACTAAATATCCAATTTATCAAAGAAATACTGATTTCCCTTTCGTAAAAATATTCTTGTGATTAAAAACATATGCCACGTAACAAGTAATTGATAATCCGAATTGTGAATAATGGATTTTAAACTGGTTTTGATTACTGTATTTTGAAATTATGTTAATTGTAAATAACCAAAAAAAAAGGCACAATACCGTGACTGGAACGATACACACATAACCCGAACATAGAGCTTACCACAATTCATATCTGAGAGAGGTATACCACAATTCATATATCCGACTCCCACTATCTTAAAACAAGCAACAGGAATACTACAAAATACGGTATAAGTTTCTGATGCAGCTTAATTAAAGTCAACCAGGACAATCATTCTTTAGGAATCGCACGGAGATGTATATCGGAAAATGCACCAGAAATTTAAGCTTGAAGTCTTGTAAAAGGTGCATTCTCAAGTCATCATTATTGACGGTTTGAAGCTTATCATATGAGGCATTCAAATATCTTATGAAAATCAATTTAATAACTTTCCAGATTTCCTAAAAAAGATAGGAAATTGGCGTCTACACACCGCTTGAAACGGCTGGGTTCTTCCAAAACCTGCAAAGAATCGTGGTGAAACATTTGAGCCACCAAACCGTGCAGAATACAAGCTGAACACGGTGTGAGAGCGTGGAATAAAGAGTGGTATGGTGCGAGGCAAGCCACATACACATTAATGCATCCACAGAACGAAGTAGTTTAAAGCAAATAACAATACTGTGACCAGCCGCGAATCGAACCCTGGGCATTTAGCAAGACAATTGGGAACCTGCATAACATCCCGGCACCTTTGTCTTCCACACCAATACGCTGTAAACATTAGTTACTCAACAAGTAAACAGTACATGCAACTTCCTAACGTTCGTGAGACAGTTATTCAAACAGGAGAATGAAATCAGTTTCTGTAGGTATTTAAAGCTACGAATCTGTCGCCTTGCTGTGGACTTAACGTCAGATGAACTTACGTCTCAGTACGTTAACTAGGTTCCCAGGAATCTGGCTAAGTGTCCTGAATCCAGTTTTCGGCTTATCCTAATATAGTTATTTGATTAAAACTAGTTTCTTCTGTTGAAGCATTATATATGTAAGGCTCTTGAGAAAGGTATCGAAACAGAAGGAGAATAAAATAAGTTTCTGTACCAATTCACGGCAGGAATGTGTACGAGTTAGGAAGTGGCATGTCTAGCGTACTTCCTGGGCACCTAACGATTGCATGGTCATACGAAGGAATCGGGTATAGTGGGGGAGAAGTTTGCCACGTTTCCGGGAGTATGGAAAAATGTCCCAGGCTTCGTTTTGTGGATGTATTGATATATATATATATATATATATATATATATATATATATATATATATATATATATATATATATATATATGTGGATGTATTGATATATATATATATATATATATATATATATATATATATATATATATATAATTGTACCCACGGAACAAGTAGTATTGATCAATAACAACACTGCAATAGCCATGGAGTCGAACCCATGCTGTTTTGGCCCGCCTCATAGTGAGAGAAAACGCATGACGCTTTAGACCACACATCCAGCCGAGCTAGATGTTGTACCCACCATCGAAGGACATACGGTGGTGTGGACGCCTCTGAGCTAATTTAATTCTACTCCCTGCTTGTGTACTAGCTCAACAATTAGTATATTATATTATTGTGCCCACGGAACAAGTGGTATTGATCAATAACAACACTGCACTATTACGGAGTCGATTTATATATATATATATATATATATATATATATATATATATATATATATATATATATATATATATATATATATATATATATATATATATATATATATATGTGGATGTATTGATATATATATATATATATATATATATATATATATATATATATATATATATATAAATATATATATATATATATATATATATATATATATATATATATATATATATATATATATATATATATATATATATATATATATATATATACATATCACTGTAACCACGAACTAGTGGTATTTAATCAACAACACTGCGACTAGCCTAGGACTCGAACCCATGTCGTTTTGGCCCGCCTCATGGTGAGCGAAAATCCCATCATGCTGTTAAAGTAAAATGAAATGAGCTCAGAGGCACCCACACCACCGTATGTCCTCAGATCACAGTAAAACACCTAGCTCTGCTTGGTGCGTGATTCTTGTAGGATTGAGTGGTCCTGTGGATTATGGTATCATGTGATATTTATTCACCATGAGGTGGGCCAAAAAGACGTGGGTTCGAGTCCTCGGCTAGTCAAATTGTTGTTATTGATTAATTACCACTCGTTCGTGGTTACGATAATATATATTCTGCTCGTGGAGGCTAGTACAACAAACAGGGAGTAGAATGAAATTAGCCCAGAGGCACCTACACCAATGTATTTTTCTTTGGAACAAGGTAAAACATCTAGCTCTGTTGGGTGCGTGATTCATGTAAGATTGAGTGGCCCTGTGGGTTAGAGCATCATGTGATTTTCGCTCAATATGAGGTGGGCCAAAACAAAATGGGTTGGATGGATAGGGTAAAGGAGGATTTGTGTGCGAGGGGTTTGGACTTCCAGCAAACATGCGTGAGCGTGTTAGACACGAGCGAATGGAGACAAATGATTTTTAGGGCTTAACGTGCTGTTGGAGTGTAAACAAGGTAACATTTATGAAGGGATTCAGGGAATCCGGCAGCCTGAACTTGAGTCCTGACGATGGGAAGTACAGTGTCTGCACTCTGAAGGAGGAGTGTTAATGTTGCAGTTTTATAACTGTAGTGTAGGCACGCCTCTGGTAAGACAGTGATGGAGTGAATGATGATGAAAGTTTTGGCAAGTTTCTAATATTTAAAACCTCCAAGTCTGGCACCAACAATCATTCCATTCTGATGTTTAGTGTGCAGAATAACTGAACCTCGTGACCATTCTGCTGATGTTTTGCAGTGAGATTAGATGATTATATATTTGTATTATCTAGCAGGTGTACCATTGTACCTAATAAAGTGACCACTGAGTAAATAATATTGTTTGATAGAAACTGGCACTTGCATACTTCCTGAGCTATATTCGTCAGTGTTATAACTTTCAATTTGATCGGATAAGGTATTCACAAGATATTCCGTGACCACAAACATCTCAATTTTGACAATTTCTTCAATAAAATTAGCCAGTTCGGAAGTGAATATTTGAAGATTCATCACCCTTGAAAATATGAAAACAATCAGACAACATATTCTCTTGTAATTATATATAAAAAATTTATTTAATAAAACTGGGAATTTAAAATTTATGCACCGAAAATCAACGAGATCTTCATTTTTTGCACCACCACTTTCACTGAATGTTGAATCTGATCGAGGAAGAATTTTCTCTTTAATGGTAAAACGTCATAAATTATTGATTTATTTTATATGGTAATTATGATTAGTTATACAATCAAAAGGTATTCCTTCCTGCCTCTAAGATGCTTAATACATTACAGACTGAAGAAGTTAAGAAGAGAATTAATTCAATTAATTATCTGGAAATAAAAATTCCCATTTCTTAAGAATATTGGCAATTTGACAATTTCACATTTTAATTATAACCTCAACCTTCTTCTAAGTATCATAAATTTTAGCATTAGGCACTGGTATATACGAGAAATTACATGAAATTATACCAGCGCTTAAATTTGAATCTCACAGGACACGGCTTTGTCATATTATAAACGAAAAACATATAGAAAGGAAAAAAAGGTAATCCCGTAAAAATATCCCTTTCGAGGTACCTAGCAGTAATAAAAGGAATTTTCGTGAATATCAGCTAATTATGAAATTCGAAGATACTATGTGAAGGATACAGCAAATTAAAAGCATTTTATGTAGTCATTGAATAACAAAACGATGAGTACATTGCAGAGCATACAACTATAATTCTTCTAACCAATTTCTTTTTTTAGGATTTTGAAGTCATTTTCATTTCTTCATTTATCCTGTCTTACTGTCAAAATAAAAAATAATATTTCGTAATTCACATACAGTTTGTAAAATAAAATTTATTATTATTATTTTTTTTTTTTGGAAGAGAGCAATCGAAAATTTGAAATTTTTGTTGTTGTTGTTGTTGGGTCGAGTGAAAAAATATGTTTATCTGGAGAGAGTTCCGGGGGTCAACGCCCCAGCGGCCCGGTCTGTGACCAGGCCTCCTTAGGTCAGTGTCCCAGGATGCGACCCACACCAGTCGACTAACACCCAGGTACCCATTTTACTGATGGGGAACATAGACAACAGGTGGAAAGAAACACGTCCAATGTTTCTACTCTGGCTGGGAATCGAACCCATTTGTTGAATATGATAAAACTTAAGTATTTATAACATATTTTTTACAAGGGGAAAAAAAACTCAGACAATACTTGGAAACAAGAGAAAGAGAATTAGAAGTAAATATATTCCAGTGTTCTGTGATTTTGAACAATGATGACAATAATCATGATGAAATTAACTCATTTGACATTTTGTGCTTATTGACTTTTTGCTTGTAATGTAGCGAGTATAACAACTTACAGGTTATGTTTGGTGAGAAAGTAATAATTATTCTACTTACGAAGCCATTGCAAAGTCAGTGTTATGCTCAAGAAGAGAAAAAATCTTGCAGGCTTAATTTGCTCTGAGTATTTTTATATTACCAATCTGCCTTCCAAGAAGAGAAAAAAATGCCAGTGATATGCAGATTCATGTTTACTAAGAGTGACACAGGATTTTTTCTGAATAGTTGGTCTTCAAATATTGTGTTGAAGCCTGTCATTACAACTGTATCTATGCCTCTCCAAACATATATATATATATATATATATATATATATATATATATATATATATATATATATATATATATATATATATATATATATCACTGTAATCTCAAGATGTAGCCACATTATCAAACAAACCTTCGGACAATTTCGTGACCGTTCGGAAACAATGCATCAAAATTTGGGTAATATTTCTACAAACAATTGGTATTTTACCTTGAATCAATTACCAGTTTCATTTAAAAGCAAGCTAACTATACTTGCACCTGATTCTCTCTCTCTCTCTCTCTCTCTCTCTCTCTCTCTCTCTCTCTCTCTCTCTCTCTCTCTCTCTCTCTCTCTCTCTCTCTCTCTCTCTCTCTCTTTCTATATATCTATCTATCTATCTTTTCCTCTGTCAGATAATCTCCCCAGTACCCTGCCCATTTTACTCTTCCTCTCTGTCCTAACATCTCTGTTTTAGCTACGGCTTGTTTCTTTCACGACTCTTCTCTCCTTCTTTCATCCCTCGTTTTAATTCTAATCCATTTATTGTTTTTAAGCTTTTCCTCATTCGGTTATCCTCCTGTGTCTTCGTACCAAGTCCTCATACAAAGAGAAAAATCATGCGAAAAACGTAATACATGTGTTTATAAATTTCGTAGTTTATAATACTCGCTTCGGTCTTAAGAAGGACCAAATTTATTTTCATAATGTATTAAGTTAAGCTTCCATGAACATTTGTAACAAAAATACTACTAACTCGGAGCAGATATGTACAGTGTCTTCCTACATACTGACAGAGTGAACATTCAGATGGTATAAAATACCGACAGGTTGTTAGGTAAGACACATATGCAACAGTTAGGTATCTTTATTTTGATACCTAACTGTTGCATATGTGTCTTACCTAACAACTACATACTGACAGTTTTATGTGTGGTGTGAAAACTTTTAAAACATTTTAAGAGGAAGGAAATGCGTGCATCATCGCTCATTCTCAGCACTGCTTAACAGCCGAGGAAATTTCCAGTTTTTCTGTTGTAATGCCAAATATTACTCGATCAATGTTATTCTTTCATATTAATGCGTGATACCTTTGTTAACATTGATTATTATTATTGTCATGGGGAGCGCTAAACCCTTCAACCCCTTCCACCCACACAGCGCCTGTTGGAGGGGATGGAAGGCATTCAGGCTCAATTCAGGGAACGGGAGCACAGATCCAATTCCCTAGATCAAGAGCCCCTGACCAGCGTCAAGGAACTTCCTTTGCTGATTTGGAACATTGGGCGAACAAGAAGAGGGCTTTCTCTCCTTTCATCATAATAAGCATATCGAAGATGCGTTTTAACTTTCAGCAAACTTCACGGAAGAACTTTCAAACTTCTACCTTCACTTTTTCCTTCCCTATTCACTCACAAAGAAAATATTTTTTTACAGGCGACAAAGAAAGGAGACAAACAGCTATTTTGTCTTTATTAATATTCTTACACAATGTCATTTATATGGATTTAGAATTTAGGTTCATTATCTTGTGTTTTTTATTAACCTACGTCTATTATTTGATCTCTCTTCCTATAGCAACATTGCTGAGCCTGGTTTCTGAGTAGAGTTATTGGCTTTAAACTTTCAAAACGAATTGGTTTTGGGGTGTGCAGGCATTATTTTGCTATTTTTAGCTGTTTTAGTAACCAAAGCTACAATCATTTGTATTTCTGCTGTGTGTATTTAGGAAGATGGGACTGGGATATTGTATATGGTGACACCTTCCTCGGATCGCACAGCAATGGAAACACATCTGGTGTTATATAACTCCAATAAAAAAGATTGGATCATATATAAGTGTCTGCATTTTAACTGCGGCCACAGATATTCCTTCTGTGAGACATGTGCTTCAGAAGTCTCCAGCTGTGACTCAGCTATTCCTTTCCACAGCTCTAAAAGCTTTCATAGTAAATCTATTTTCATACTTCTTGAAGCAATATATAGTCCACTGTATGAACTCAATTTAATTTGTAAAGAACAACTACCAATGAACAAACAAAAGAATGGAAGGGGAAAAAACAAGTCATCCTCTCCCCAAGGTAGCAGTAATTTCATCTCACGATCACCGCACTATTTTTATGGGAAAAATAACGAACTACACTAAAGTATCACATAGCAATTGTTCAGGAACTTGTATGGCGATATTCCTTATATTCCAGTACAGTCCCATTACTGGAACCAAGCTGTAATCGCTTGCGGTGTTAAATCTGAAACTCATCTGGGTCTCCATGAGTCTGACTTTCTTACAGCTTTCTAATTGTGAACAAAAATATTGTCTACTTATTGTTGGAAGCCATTTTTTTTTCTTTCCAGTTACTGTTCAGTTCGTAGAACCTATTTTATACCACATATTTATTTCCCTTTGAATATTTGCTATTTGCCAATCGTCAAATGAAAATAGTTTGTGAATTAGTTATTTTTAAAAACATAGTTTTCCTCTTGCATTGAAATATCGAAAATAACTATGATCAACTCCATCAGTAAGTTAATACTGATTTTCTACTTCCCGTGAGATACGATGCAACTTGACACAAAAAGAGTAAAACCAAAGAAAAATTTGCTGTAAAACACTTCCGAGGAAGAGTTTGTAGTGGTAAAAAAAAAGGATACAGAAAAATCGAGGATAAAATATTAAAGGAACCGGAGCAGAAGAATTTGGACAAAAGCAAAAATTACTAATGCTTTTTATTTCTTCTTGAGCTTGGAGAGAACTTTAGGAAGAGTGAAGCATAAAATTAGAGAGCAAGAAAAAAATGAAGAATTATTTGTGTGAAACAAATAATTGATGATCCCAGATAGGTGGAATAGCATGCAATTAGAAATACAGGTAACTAGTACAGCTGGAAGGTAGTGTGAAATATAGGCAAACAAACAAACTGATAGGCAGACAGTCATAATAATATGCATCCAGGCAAACATTGAGAGAGGGACTTAGGTAGGCAGATAAACAAGTCTGTAGAGACAAGTTGACAGAGACAAGAAGGCACGCAGACTGGCTGGTTAAAAGAAAGGCAGGTAGGCAGAGAGGAGGTAAGAATGAAGGCAGAAAAGCAGACTGGAAGAGAATCAATACAAGCGCCAGTCACTTAGGACCCGTCTGGTGATACAGTGGATTTGTAGTCTGAGGTGCACCTGCTACCTGTATTTGAGTAAGAAACGACCATTAGTCGCAAAAGTTAATACTTTCTTTTTCGAACGATACAGCACGGCTACACCGGCCTCCACTAACGTATTTATTTAGCCCATCCTCCAACTTCTCTTTACATTCCTGAAAAATGCACACGTAAAGAATTACGATGTTGTTGCGCTGTTCAACTTAGTCGGAGCACCAGGCACTTGATATCAGAATACAGTTGAGAAAAACTTTTCTACACGCTGCTGGGTAGAAATGATAGCTGGCAGTTCAGACATTAGTAGGCAGAAGAGTAAAGATTATTTTCTTTGATAATTAGTACAGTTTCTAACGACGGTTCAGAATAATTGACAATATTAAGTGCTGGTATTTTCTGTGTGTCTGTATGCAAACAGATTTGTTTTCTTAAGCATTAGGTGGTTTAGATAATGATGAGTATATTACAACGTAAGTTTAGTTTCCTCGATTTGGGTAATCATTTCTGTTTACAAGCTTGTCGACGTTGCAGTTTTATAAGCATAATATTGTGTAACCTGTGTAAATCAGATCTAGAGGTGAAGGTGCAACTCAGCTTTTGAATAACCATTCATCATACTAAATCGTCATTATAATTCCGATCTGTTTACATATTCTGAGACACAGAACAATTGGGAATAGGAAAACACTATAATACATGTGTTTACCAACGATGAAGTGTAAAAGTTGAGCACACTGGAAAGTAGACTTGAATGACAATATTTTTAATAGTAATATTAGAGCATTGTGATGACCTGACTATTAAAACAGAGTAGGTATATTATGGATCACAGGCAAGCCAAAATTGCCAGCACTAGCGTAATATTGGGATGAGGACAAGCGTTCCCTCGCGTACAACTTCGCTCGCCAACTAGGCATATGACGAAACGCTGAGAATATATGATTAACCAGATCGAAGGAGGAAGGGAGCCTTCGCGATTGAGTAAGATAGTTACCAAAAAAACTTCATCTGGACTAGACAAATCTATAAAGAAAGTTGCAGAAGCGAATTTATTCATGAGTGTAGTCAAAATAAGAAATATATTGAATTTAAGTGTGACTCAAAGGACTGTCAGAAATCGTATTGCTTGTGGAATACACACATAACGCCATCGCTATATCGCTAAAAGAACGGCTGACAGACAGATACCGTGTGGCTCGTCTATACTTTGGATCACAAATACAACAAATGTTGAAGAAGGACTAGGTGAAGCTACTTAATTAGTGACCTTACCATTCGTTTCTGAAGCAAATTATAAAACATTAAATTATCTTGCGCATTTCACTAACACCCTCATTGAAACTCACCTCAAAATAACAACTTGTCATTAACTTTTCCAGCTAGATAGGACTGAGGCATTATCTATGAAGAAACAAGGAAGGGTCACATAGTTCACAGCATGTGGGAATGGATTCCAAATTCACAGTATGGGATAGCTGACCGAGACTGAGAGAAGGTTCAGTGAACATCAGCATATAGAAATATTGGAGGAAATTATCCTTCCCTCCGTTACGTCCTATAAATTCCCTACAAGAAGCGAATTGATGCATGATAATTACCCTGCAAGGGTTGTGCAACAGTATTTATAAGCACAGATATATATCATCTTTTTTGTATAGCACATTAAGGGTAATGATATGAACTCTGTTCAAAATATCTGGGCAAACATCATGAACATTTGAGAACCCAGAATGAAAAAAACTAGAGAGGAAGAACGTGAGAAGGAAACCATAACCGAATACAGGTTGATCTGCTTCAGTGCATTGTCAGAATTATTCACAATACTTGATCTCATGTGTCAGACCTCAGAGGGACAGACCGCAAGGTCTCATCAAGATTAGTATTATCACTGCCAGCTATGGCTGTATGAGTAGTATAAAGACTTTATTTTGACATAGGTAAGCATACAAAGAAAGTGGACAATTGAGTTTACCTTCAGTAAGTTACAATAAAACTGTACATATCAGATGAATAGTGTTGAGCAATACAACAACTAGTACTACTACAAAACAACAACAACTACTACTACTACTAATAAGCAACAACTGCTATTAGTACTACTACTGTTGCTACTACTACTTATACTAATACTTCTGTTACTACTGTTTCAACAGCAGCGGCTAGAGGATTAGTGAGTAACAGAGTACCATGTCGTGTTTCTGTAGTGTCATAGAGTCTGAGTTCAAAGTGTTGAGGGAAGAGGGTCTACTTCTCATGGAGGATAATAAGAAATTGAAAATTCTCCTGGATACATATAGCATTGAATGTAAAGTGGTTGGTTGGGGTATGTGAAGGGAAAAAGGTTACCATCAGCTATGAGTAGACTGACAGTCATTACAAGTGGGTAGAAGTTTCCAGCAAAAGCTAAAACATCAAAATGAATACGGTTAAAAGAGAAAATTTCAAGGTAGGAAATCACTTTTCTATTTCCACGACAAATGTACTTCATTTGTCAGGGAGGATACAGGTATCATGAACTCCTTTGCTAATAAAGGTAGGAATACCCTTGTGGTCAGTGGCTCACACATAAAATATATTGATTGTACCTTCAGTAATAGAGATATGCAGGTGAGACAGGTGTGTTTCCCAGGAGCTGGTGTTGGTGACATAGACAGCAGGATGGATAATATCATGTTAGGTAATGGAATCATGCCTATTATGTGCCTGAGTACTGGTGGAAACATTGGGAGACAGGAGATACTAGATATGTACAAGACAGATATAGATTTAATTAGGTCTAAGGGAAGTATCACGATATGTAGCATTTTCCTAGAAGAGAAGGCAATGAATGAGAGAGTAGAGAAATTCTTGCAAACTGGCACAATTTCCATGGGAATCATGAGTGTATGTAAAGGATAGGGAGCATCTACTAAGACATGGGTGGCAGCGTTATCCAGCTCTGTCGAAGAGACAGTTGCTGAGTTGTCTTGGTCATTAAACTGATAGAAGATAGTGGTACTGGTATGTGTGAGAAAGACGAAAAATGCCAGGATACCTCAAATATATGGTTAAAAGACAGTGATTATCATTGTGGCATGCAAAGAGTACGTAACCTTTATTCGGCGCATGGACACACCCTCATTTACAGGCTATCTCCCCCAACCAGCGAACCAGGTTGCTAAGAGTTGATGATGGGGCCCCATCGTTCAACTAGTGACCAGGTTCTAGCCAATAAGAAGGTGGGATTGGCAATCGCAGAGGTTATGTGGATACCGCTCTCCTGTCTGCCCTTGTCATTCCCATTCTAGAGCTGGTTGAAGCACGGTCTGCTATCTTGTGGCTTCTGTTTCTGCTTTGCTTACCGTGGAGTGCACTATACTTATCTCTGTACATAGTGTACATATTGCTGTTATAAATTGGTGAAGGATAATATAAGTCTAAACTTTTTCTACTGTGTTTATTTGCTCCCATTACACCTGGGATAACAGGCCATTTGAAATCCTAGGTTGTAATAATCATTAAGTTACTATTAGGGGTGTATGAAATAAGATAAATGAGCTAAGATTAATTTCATGTGCTGGAAGCATATATATTATTGCTATAAAAGGTACTTGGCTCAGCCTGAAAGATCAAGATATGCCTTCTGAATGTCACATACGAGACAATAAATTATCCTCATTTATCCTCATTTCAATTACATTGTCCAATTCCTCTTCCATAAATCCATCTGCCAACAAATTCACTCTTAAATATCTAAACACATTTACTTCCTTGATACTCCATCTCTCAAATCGTATCTTTCATTGCCTAGATTTTGTTCATATTCTCATTACCTGGCTTTTTACTTATTATCACTTATAATTTCCATCTTTCATATACCATCCCAAATGCACCTACTATCATTTTCGTCCACTATTCAGAATCTATGCAAATAACTGTCATTTGCCAAAAGTATCAGTGACAATAACCACTTTAAATCAGATTCGCTATTTTATAAAACCTCGCCTCTCCCAAACACCCTTCCATTAATTTCTTATATAATCCACTCTATAAGAATGTTAAACAGTCTTGGTGAAATCATGTCTAATACTTTTACCGGAATTCCCTTCCCCTCACCCTCTCTCTGACATTCACCAACCTTAGCCTCACTATGCACATTAACCCTCTTTACAGATATTCATAACCTACCACTTGTTCTATATGTATGTAACATCTATCACATTGTTCCCCTATCCACCCTATCATTTACCTATTCTAAATTTATTAATGAAAAAAGAGTTTCTTACCTTTAAGTAAGTACTGTTTGCTCACATTCTTCAATATAAATACTTGGTCTGCACATCCACTATCCATCTTAAAATTTAGTGCCTCACAGATCTTCATTTTCCAAAAATTCTTACACTGCTCCATCCCCTTATCCCCTTATACAGGATAATTCAACAGTCATGCTCTCTGCTAATCCAGACTTACTTTCCACCATCTCATGAATATGACGAAAAAATCGCCCACCACTCCTTCATACATTTGTCTTGTTCCCATCTATCACAGCTGCTTTACCCTATTTAATTCTCCCCACTGTCTCATTTACCTCCCACACACATCTGGCTCTTCCTCACTTGTACAAAATGTTATGCCTCTCTTCCCAGTATATGAAATGAGTGTCTTATTCCCATCTTTTCTTTAATAGCTTTCAAAAACTATTACCACCATCTTCGTAGTAAATTGCATTCCCCATCTAATAAATCCCATATTATATTATTTAACTGTTAAATCTGTTTGTTTGTTGAGGTTTCTTTTCTTCATTTTTATGTTCCATATTTTCCCTTCTTTGTATATATCTTTTACATTATAAAAGCCTCTCATATATTTACTGTTTTTTTTCCTTTTCAAATCGCTTTAAGTCATCTTGTCACCAATTGCTTTTCATTCCTCCAGCGTCTATGTTTCTATACCCTGTCACTTATGCAGACTTAAGTCTACCATATTCCTGTTCGATCACCTTCTCATTAACACTGAGCTCTCTAACTCCCCTGTCTCCCAATACTTGTTCTTATCTTACACTTATAATCTCTTCTTTTAATTTGTTAACTTTCACTCCACATTTACCCACTGATGATATTCTTGTACCTCATCTACCTCTTGCTCACACTATATCTACCACTAAATAATGATCTGATATATCTGTCGCCATTCTGAAAACATGATCATGAGGTTTACCCATCAACCTTCATTTACTAATTTATACTCTATTAAAATGATGTTATAAATAACTGTTACGTAATCTCATTCTATTACCAACGAAAATCCTGGCGTAATATACGTATTATCTATTACGAAACTCTTTCAACATATATATCAATTAGAGACCTTCCATTATCAGTTACCCCTGGCACTCCAAACTTTCCTTCTACAACCTCTACAACAGTTTCTCCCACTTTGGCTTTCAAGTCCATTAAGACAATTATTTACTCCTTTGGTTCAAAACTCCCTAATCACTCAACTAAAGCCTTCGAAAATCTCTCTCTCTCTCTCTCTCTCTCTCTCTCTCTCTCTCTCTCTCTCTCTCTCTCTCTCTCTTATTTTTTCTTTCTTTCTTTCTTTCTTTCTTTCTTTCTTTCTTTCTTTCTATTCTTTCTTTACACAGGGTTTGACAAAGTTAAGTTAAGGATCTCTAGCTTTATTGTCAAGCTGAGAGCTGTTACTCACATCAGCTCATTTGAAAGCATTTGTATTGTTGAGACATACATGTAGGGAACAGGATGAAGTTGGAGCCATCTGTGGGCCAGCACTTTCATTTGATCAACTGACTTTATCTCGTTCACATCATAATGCTGTACGAATGTGTTCCAGAATCGAGTCATCCTGGGGATAAATGATCTCAGATGAAGTTGTGTTCTGAAGAAGGGTACAGCCAGAGTGAAGTTTCTGTTTTCTGCCCGTCTTGTGGTATATAAGCTGGCTTCTCGCTGTGTTCGAAGTGGAGCCAATTGAGGTAGTTTGACAATGTATGCCTTGTACATAACTGTGTTGAAGGCTCTGCTGAAATGACAGATCTATCCAGGATGGGTCCAGGCGAGAGATAAGACATCTTACTCTGTTCTCTACTCCGTTAAACAGTCGCAGATGAGGGGGGGGGGGAGGAAAACCAAGAAACTGGATCATACTCAAGGTGTGAATGTACTTGTGTTTCATACAGAATCTTGCAATCCCTACTGTCAAGCAGATGCGAGATACGGCTAAGTGCTGTAAGCTTCCTGGCTGCCTTGTTTTCAAGATTTACAACGTGATTCTTCATGGTCAGTTTGGAGTCAGATTTCATCCCAAGGATATCAACTTCTTCCCCAGGTACAAACACCCTCCCATTTCATACTTACTACTGCACCAGCATTACCATCATGGTGCCTAGAAACCATGATCATTTGTGTTTTCTTAGGTGCAAATGTTACTTGCCATCGGTTTCCCCAAGCTACTAGCTGGTGATTGATGTAGCATAAAGCAGCAGGCATTTCTTCACCTGGATAAGTAAATGTCAGAGTACAGTCGTCTGCACATGCATGGGATTCTGGGATGAGACGAGGAAGGTCATTGAAGTAAACATTCCATAACAATGGTCCCAGCACGCTTCCTTGTGGAACACTTGCCCCAGTAGGATGTCTTGCTGATTCTGTTAAGATAAGATAAGATTTCGTTCGGATTTTTAACCCCGGAGGGTTAGCCACCCAGGATAACCCAAGAAAGTCAGTGCGTCATCGAGGACTGTCTAACTTATTTCCATTGGGGTCCTTAATCTTGTCCCCCAGGATGCGACCCACACCAGTCGACTAACACCCAGGTACCTATTTGCTGCTAGGTGAACAGGACAACAGGTGTAAGGAAACGTGTCGAAATGTTTCCACCCGCCGAGAATCGAACCCGGGCCCTCCGTGTGTGAAGCGGGAGCTTTAGCCACCAGGCCACCGGGCCATGAAGATAATCACTGAGGAGACATAGTGTAGAACCTGCAATTCCCAGTGCTTGCAGTTTTGCCAAGAGGCCCTGGTGCCACACTCGGTCGAAAGCACCAGCATTGTCCAGTGCTACCATGCAGCTGACTTCAAATTCATGCAGTGACTCGTACCATCAGAATAACCTTTCCTGAAGCCATATTGATGGTCACAAAGTAGTGAGTGGTAGTCAAAAAACTCTGTCATATATCTTGAGATTATTGTCTGAATGATCTTGCCAATGATTGACAGGAGTGACACTGGTTTGTAGCTGCTGATTTCTCTCTCTCTCTCTCTCTTGCGTGCTGAACTTTAAACTGTAAGTGAACTTACAAGCTATATCCCTCCGGCGCTTGGAACTAATCTTCCGGAAAAAAATATCTACTGAATCAAAAACATAGAATCAGTGCAAAATAACAAAGCATAACTATACTCTGAGGGGGGAACTTAGGCCTAGTGTGCCAGTGAAAATAATATTAGATATTTTTTGTCAGAGGAAAGACAGTCTCTCTGATAATAGTGTGTTATACATAGTGTGGTAGTGTGTGCCACAGTGGTACCCTAGCTTATGGATAATAAATGATAAGGTGAAATTTAAAATAGAAGTGTTAGGCCCAAAGAGGCAGGTTTATGTTGTAAACAGTTGCCAGCAGTCGTCAGAACCCTCCCACTCAGGTCTGCTAGTGTACCTGACTTATAATTAGTGATACCAGGGAGTAAAACATTACTGTTAAAATACGAAGAGGTGCAAAATCTCGAGGAAATACGAAAAGTGTACAGTTTTGTAGAAATATGATAAACAGTGTATAGTTGTTAGTATGTATACAGTAGAAATTCATATAACCTGTAGTTAGCAGCGGTCGCAATATACACAATAAAAAACAAATATTACTCCAGTAAAAGCGACTTTCCTCTAGTAATCTTCACCAGCCAACTATAGTGATAACATAGCATTTGTTGTGGGTTTCAAACGGATTTGTTGGACAATAAAACGGACTATAAACAGACGGGGTTTTAGACGCCCTTATCAAACATACAAACCATAGTTACTGAAGCAACATCTTAGAGCAGTAAGCTTGTCCAAATATACATGTACATATACAAATAGCCAGATCTTTACTTTAAGGAGGTTATCTGTAGAATATTCAAGAGGTTATTAGTAGAATTACAGTAAATCAACCATTAAAATCACATTATGAAATCCTGTGTGGTCTGTAACCAAACAAACAAACGAGTTTCCATATGGATTTTATGTAGCCTTTGTGGAAATTGGTGTCACGCCCCTTGTGCAGATATCTAAGAATTATCTACAAGAGGTATTAAATCAGGGAAGTGTTTTTGGGTATGCCCAAATGAGATCAATCTGTGGACTAAAATCACATTGGTATTAAAAGAGGAAAACATCAAAGCAGCCTTCTTAGAAAACCTGGAAGAATTCTATAACAGATGGGAAAATAAAGTCTGGGCAGGATGGTGCCTTCGCCCTTGGTGCGGATGATGTCCTGGCCGACAGTAACTGTATGTCTGGAGGTGCTTGCCAGGTAGTCAGGAACTGTAAGGCTGGAGGTGCTGTCCTGGTGGACAGTAAGTGCATGCATGGTGAAATACATATTAGTGACCTCAAGGGAGACAGGAGCTGTAGTGGGGAAACAAGTATAGTCAAAGACAAGATAAAACCAATATTACAAACTAGTAATATCACAGGAGATAGCAAACATGGAGACTCCACTAGTAATAATGAGGATATATTACCAGAAGCAACTGGTGAGAGCTCCATTGTTAGTACTAGTGAGGATAGTAATGAGGCAGGTAAACATGCACCAACAGGGAATGCAGTCACAAAATCTCAAGGCAAACGGAAACCAAGCCTGTGCACGTACTATGCACTGGGTATCTGCAAGCATGGGAAATCTGGAAAAAAAGATGGGACGTGCAACTTTGACCACCCTAGAAAATGCCGTGCTCATATGACAACAGGAAAATGCAAACTCCCTTCCTGTAATCTTTTTCACCCTGAAATGTGCCCCTCTTCAGTACAGGAAAGAATGTGCTACAACTTATATTGCCAGGCACACCATCTAAAGGGGACAAAAAGATACAAAACATCCAGACCATGGGAAAACCTGGGTAGCCACAGCCACTCAAAAGAGAGAGGTTTTTTAGTGTCAGGAAGGAAAAAAAACTGGCAGGAAATGGCAGAAATCGTACACCAAATCCAGTCATTTATGGAGTGGAATCACAGTCGATGGCCTCCACTCCAAACCAACAGATACAGATATTAGTGCCGGAAAAAAAGTCCCCCCCCCCAGTACCACCAATACCACCAATCAGATGACATTCTTCTTTGCAAATATACAGGGTCTAAAGCCAGCAACGAACAACAAAATACCTTTCATCCGTGGACTGCTTGCAGAGGCAAATGCAATGTTTGCGGCTTTCACTGAGACCCACATAAAGGATCACTTGGACAACGAAATATGGATCCCAGGTTACAACCTATACAGATGCGACAGTGAACAGGCAAAAGAGGGGGAGGTTGGCCTGTATATCGCAGAGTCACTTATTTGCACAGAACTGCTAAATGCCTCAAATGATGTAGTTGAAGTTTTAGCGGTAAAGATCGAGAACCAAAATCTAGTCATTGTGATAGTCTACAAGCCTCCGGATACAACGTCCCAACAATTCCAGGAACAGCTGTTGAAAATTGACCACTGTCTGGAAAACCTTCCAGCTCCTGCCCCCAACATCTTGCTCCTAGGGGATTTCAACTTAAGACACCTAAAATGGAGGAATATAGCAAATAATGTTGTTGCAGTGATAACACCAGGAGGCAGCTCAGACGAGAACTCACACACACACGAGCTTTTAAATCTCTGCACAAAATTCAACTTAAACCAGCAAATAATAGAGCCTACTAGATTGGAGAATACACTGAACCTCATCTTCACTAACAATGATGATCTGATACGAAATGTCACCATATCAAAAACAATATACTCGGATCACAACATAATCGAGGTTCAGACATGTATGCGCGGAGCCCCAGATCGACAAAATGGGAACAGTCACGAGGGAGCCTTCACCAAATTCAACTTCAATAACGAGAACATAAGGTGGGACCAAGTAAACGAAGTCCTAAATGATATAAGCTGGGAAGATAGACTAAGCAACACAGACCCCAACTTATGCCTAGAACAGATTAACTCGGTGGCACTCGATGTATGCTCAAGGCTTATTCCTTTTAGAAAAAGGACGAGTAGATGTAAAATAGAGACAGGCGCTCCCTTTACAGGCGACGGAAAAGAATAACAGAGCGGCTAAAAGAGGCCAATATATCTGCAATGCGTAGGGAGACACTGGTCAGAGAAATAGCAAACATCGAACTTAAGCTAAAGGAATCTTATAGGAGTCAGGAATCGCGGGAAGAACTAAAAGCCATAAATGAAATCGAAAGAAACCCAAAGTATTTTTTTTCTTATGCCAAATCAAAGTCGAGAACAACATCCAGTATTGGGCCCCTACTTAAACAAGATGGGTCTTACACAGATGACAGCAAGGAAATGAGTGAGCTACTCAAGTCCCAATATGACTCAGTTTTTAGCAAGCCACTAACCAGACTGAGAGTCGAAGATCTAAATGATTTTTTTATGAGAGAGCCACAGAATTTGGTAAACACAAGCCTATCTGATGTTATCCTGACACCAAATGACTTCGAACAGGCGATAAATGACATGCCCATGCACTCTGCCCCAGGGCCAGACTCATGGAACTCCGTGTTCATCAAGAACTGCAAGAAGCCCCTATCACGTGCTTTTAACATCCTATGGAGAGGGAGCATGGACACTGGGGTCGTCCCACAGTTACTAAAAACAACAGACATAGCCCCACTCCACAAAGGGGGCAGTAAAGCAATAGCAAAGAACTACAGACCGATAGCGTTAACATCCCATATCATAAAAATCTTTGAAAGGGTCCTAAGAAGCAAGATCGCCACCCATCTAGATACCCATCAATTACACAACCCAGGGCAACATGGGTTTAGAGCAGGTCGCTCCTGTCTGTCCCAACTACTGGACCACTACGACAAGGTCCTAGATGCACTAGAAGACAAAAAGAATGCAGATGTAATATACACAGACTTTGCAAAAGCCTTCGACAAGTGTGACCATTGCGTAATAGTGCACAAAATGCGTGCTAAAGGAATAACATGGAAAGTTGATAGGTGGATCTATAACTTCCTCACAAATAGAACACAAAGAGTAGTAGTAAACAGAGTCAAGTCTGAGGCGGCTACGGTGAAAAGCTCTGTTCCGCAAGGCACAGTACTCGCTCCCATCTTGTTCCTCATCCTCATATCTGACATAGACAAGGATGTAAGCCACAGCACCGTGTCTTCCTTTGCAGATGACACCCGAATCTGCATGACAGTGTCTTCCATTGCAGACACTGCAAGGCTCCAGGCGGACATCAACCAAATCTTTCAATGGGCTGCAGAAAACAATATGAAGTTCAACGATGAGAAATTTCAATTACTCCGATATGGTAAACATGAGGAAATTAAAACTTCATCAGAGTATAAAACAAATTCCAGCCACACAATAGAGCGAAAAACTAACGTCAAAGACCTGGGAGTGATCATGTCGGAGGATCTCACCTTCAAGGACCATAACATTGTATCAATCGCATCTGCTAGAAAAATAACAGGATGGATAATGAGAACCTTCAAAACTAGGGATGCCAAGCCCATGATGACACTCTTCAGGTTCCTTGTTCTATCTAGGCTGGAATATTGCTGCACACTAACAGCGCCTTTCAAGACAGCTGGAATTGCTGACCTAGAACATGTACAGAGAACCTTCACGGCGCGCATAACGGAGATAAAACACCTCAATTAACGGGAGCGCTTAAAGTTCCTGAACGTGTACTCACTGGAACGCAGGCGAGAGAGATACATGATTATATGCACCTGGAAAATCCTAGAGGGACTATTACCAAACTTGCACACGAAAATCACTCTCTCCGAAAGCAAAAGACTCGGCAGACGATGCAACATCCCCCCAATGAAAAGCAGGGGTGTCACTAGCACGCTAAGAGACAACACAATAAATGTCAGGGGCCCAAGACTGTTCAACTGCCTCCCAGCATACATAAGGGGGATTACCAATAGACCCCTGGCTGTCTTCAAGCAGGCACTGGACAGGCACCTAAAGTCGGTACCTGACCAGCCGGGCTGTGGCTCGTACGTTGGATTGCGTGCAGCCAGCAGTAACAGCCTGGTTGATCAGGCCCTGTTCCACCATGAGGCCTGGTCACAGACCGGGCCGCGGGGGCGTTGACCCCCGGAACTCTCTCCAGGTAAACTCCAGGTCAACATATATATGTATATATATATATATATATATATATATATATATATATATATATATATATATATATATATATATATATATATATATATATATATATATATATATATATATATATATATATATATATATATATATATGCAATAAGATCACAGTAAACAGGTGATTTTAGAATATGCAAAACAAGCACTTTGAAAGAATAAATTCCAAGCACTTTCGTGACTACTCACATTATCAAGGAACTATGATAATGTGATAATGTGAGTAGTCACGAAAGCGCTTGGAATTTCTCTATTCTTTCAGAGTGGTTGTTTTGCATATATATATATATATATATATATATATATATATATATATATATATATATATATATATATATATATATATATATATATATATATATATATATATATATATATATATATATATATATATATATATATATATATATATATATATATATATATATATATATATATATATATATATATATATATATATATGTCGTGCCGAATATGTAAAACTGGTCAATTAGCAAGAACTCATTTAAAATTAAGTCCTTTCGGAAATTTTCTATTATACGTTTAAAGATATATTTTTTTCATTAATGTTAATGTAAAAATTTTTAATTTTGCACCAAAAGGAACTTAGAAAACTTAACTAACCTTATTATAACAAGAGCAATTTATTTTAGCCTAACCTAACTAAATTTATTTTAGATTTATTTACAGTAATTTAATACTAAACAAACACAATGAAATATATTTTTTTTGGTTAGGTTCAGAATGATTTTGGCGAAATTATTGCATACGCAAATTTTCACTTGTCCTATATGGCAAGATGAACGTTGCTATTTAAGCCAAGATCGCAAGTTCTGCCTATTAAACACGACATATATATATATATATATATATATATATATATATATATATATATATATATATATATATATATATATATATATATATATATATATATATATATATATATATATATATATATATATATATACAAATATATGTCGTGCCAAATATGTAAAACTGGTCAATTAGCAAGAACTCTTTTAAAATTAAGTCCTTTCTAACATTTTCTCTTATACGTTTAAAGATATATTTTTTTCATTAATGTTGATGTAAAAATTTATAATTTTGCACCAAAAGGAACTTAGAAAACTTACCTAACCTTATTATAACAAGAACAATTTATTTTAGCCTAACCCAACTTAATATATTTTAGATTTGTTTACAATAATTTAATACTAAACAAACAAAGTGAAATATATTTTTTTCGTTAGGTTCAGAATGATTTTGGCGAAATTATTGCATACACAAATTTTCACTTGTCCTATATGGCAAGATGAGCGTTGCTATTTAAGCCAAGATCGCAAGTTCTGCCTATTCGGCACGACATATATATATATATATATATATATATATATATATATATATATATATATATATATATATATATATTTTTTTTTTTTTTTTTTTTCAACAAACCGGCCGTATCCCACCGAGGCAGGGTGGCCTAAAAAGAAAAACAAAAGTTTCTCTTTTTAAATTTAGTAATTTATACAGGAGAAGGGGTTACTAGCCCCTTGGTCCCGGCATTTTAGTCGCCTCTTACAACACGCATGGCTTACGGAGGAAGAATTCTGTTCCACTTCCCCATGGAGATAAGAGGAAATAAACAAGAACAAGAACTAGAAAGAAAATAGCAGAAAACCCAGAGGGGTGTGTATATATATGCTTGTACATGTATGTGTAGTGTGACCTAAGTGTAAGTAGAAGTAGCAAGACGTACCTGAAATCTTGCATGTTCATGAGACAGAAAAAAGGACACCAGCAATCCTACCATCATGTAAAACAATTACAGGCTTTTGTTTTACACTCGCTTGGCAGGATGGTAGTACCTCCCTGGGTGGTTGCTGTCTACCAACCTACTACCTACATATATATATATATATATATATATATATATATATATATATATATATATATATATATA
Source organism: Cherax quadricarinatus (assembly GCF_038502225.1). Lineage (NCBI taxonomy): Eukaryota > Metazoa > Arthropoda > Malacostraca > Decapoda > Parastacidae > Cherax > Cherax quadricarinatus. The sequence continues at coordinate 6,778,673 of NC_091361.1, read as the reverse complement.
TATATATATATATATATACGTCTGTCTATCTGTCTGCCTCCATCCCTCCTTTCTCTCTCTATCTCTCTCTCTCTCTCTCTCTCTCTCTCTCTCTCTCTATCTCTCTCTCTCTCTCTCTCTCTCTCTCTCTCTCTCTCTCTCTCTCTCCGACTATCAGTAATATCCACTCTTTACTCGTTCATTGGACCACAGCTCATGGGACCACATTGGTTCATGGAACCACTGCTGGTTCACCAAACCAACGCTGGTTTATGAAATCACACTGGTTCTTGATGCCAACATCCGATTTGAAGATGACCGTTTGTGTACTCTGTTAATTTGTGTCAGCCTCTTCACCTAGAGCCTGTCAGTCTTTCCTTGAGCTCCGTCAGTCTCTCCTTGAGCTCCGTCAGTCTCTCCTTGAGGTCTGTCAAGTAAATGGTAAACACCTCTTCTACAGGTTACTGACTATATATATCTTAGAAGATACTTACCAGTATGGCGTCCATGTAGACTTTTGGTTCCTGCTTAATTAATGGAAGAATCAACCCTGGACAGGAAACAGGGTGCTTTCAGGGAGCACGTATGTGACACTTGATAAGCTCAGGAACTGACTTCTACTGTTCCTATTACTATTAGCCCTCTTACGTGCCTTGAAAATGCAAGATTATACGATGAACAAAAGGAGACAAATGCATTTACATCCACTCAGATATTTCCGTATCTACCTGTGAATTGGGTGCTTTAGCTAAGTGGTATTTAGTGCTCTTCTTGATATGCGCTTTTGAAGTATGGAGAAGTCATTAAATGGTTTTAGTTGACATTCACATAGCACTCGCGTTGATAAAGTCAACTTCCAAGACCGTGGATTATAGCTCATGTCAAGGAAGCCAACTGATAATAGTTTAATGAGTCTCGACACTTAATCTTAATGACTCAGAGGTCTGAGCAAACTATCTAGGAGGCCACACATATTTCCCAGTGATACATTCAATGAGCAATAATGAACTAATCTGGCTCTCTGCTGTTCATGTCAAAAAAGACACGCATTGTCATGTGATGACTGTTGGCCTGAGGTTACAAAGCATGGTCTACCCACTGGCAATACCCTAGATCAATGATGCCGAATTCTTGGCAAACGACAGCATTAATTAATCATTCTTGATACTCCATTATGTCAGTCACTATAACATTCTTAAAAACATCGGTGTTCCGAGATTTTAATGACACGTAGATCACATTTCCTAATATCACAAGTTCTACCTACTAGGTAAGTGTAAACATAGCACAGGCAACCAATTTTCGTAAATTTTACTTTCAGTGTGGTGGGAAAAACCCCTTAATCCCTCTTCTACCCCCAATTCGCAATAAAAAGATTCATGGTCACACATACACAGACAAAGATCTGTGTATGTGTGGGATCTGTAACAAGTGGCGTTCCACAGGGATCAGTCTTGGGCCCGTTGTTGTTTATAATATATATCAATGATCTTGATGAGGGAATTACTAGTGATATGAGCAAATTCGCCGATGACACAAAGATAGGTAGGATAATTGATTCAAACGTAGATGTTATGGAACTTCAGGAGGATTTAAACAAACTCTATTCTTGGTCAGAAAAGTGGCAGATGCAGTTCATTGTAGATAAATGCAAGGTTCTGAAGCTTGGGAGTGCCCATAACCCTAGTACTTATAAATTAAATGATGTAGAACTTAGCCATACAGATTGCGAAAAGGACTTGGGGGTTATGGTGAGCAGCAACCTTAAACCAAGACAGCAATGCCTAAGCGTACGTAATAAGGCAAATAGATTACTGGGATTTATATCAAGAAGTGTAAGCAACAGAAGTCCAGAGGTCATACTGCAGCTTTATACATCATTAGTAAGGCCTCACCTAGATTATGCAGCTCAGTTCTGGTCTCCGTATTACAAAATGGACATAAATTCGTTAGAAAACATTCAGCGTAGGATGACTAAATTAATACATAGCATTAGAAATCTCCCTTATGAAGAAAGATTGAAGACTCTTAAGTTACATTCACTTGTTAGACGAAGAATGAGGGGAGACCTGATCGAAGTGTATAAGTGCAAGATAGGTATTAATAAAGGGGATATTAATAAGGTCTTGAGGATGTCTCTCCAAGAGAGAACCCGCAGTAATGGATTTAAATTAGATAAGTTTAGATTTAGAAAGGACATAGGAAAGTATTGGTTTGGAAATAGGGTAGTTGATGAGTGGAACAGTCTACCTAGTTGGGTTATTGAGGCTGGGACTTTGGGTAGTTTCAAATCTAGGTTGGATAATTACATGAGTGGGAGGGGTTGGATTTGAGTGGGACTTTCACATCAGAGCTTATTTCTTGGGTGGCATTGAAAATTGGGTTGGGCAAATGTTTTGTTAGTGGGATGAATTGTAAAGGACCTGCCTAGTATGGGCCAGCAGGCCTCCTGCAGTGTTCCTCCTTTCTTATGTTCTTATGTTCTTAAAGAAATGGAGATACTACCCTATCAATAGCGTAGTCCAGCATGCAGGGATTGAATTCCCTACACTACGAGCATAATTGTTGTGCTCATTTCCAGCATCCCAGAAGGGCTCTGATAACTTCCAAAATCCTCAGCGACGATGGAGGAGAGTGAAATTCAAAATCTTATGTGTAAAACAGTGTAAAATTGTAAACCCATTATATAGAGTTAAGTGAATTTACATGTGATTGGCTTCAATATTTAATGTTGTTACATGTTAGGATCAGGATAGTATTTATTAGCTTATGTTGGCACACAGGCACATTTGTTAATGTTGTAACATACGAAGGAAATACATGGAATTGTTGGAATCTGTGACTTATCTGATCGTCTTCAAATTTTTATCACTTGTGGGGTTTCAAGATCATATTGTTTACTCTGCTGTTGGGTAACAAAAGACTTATTATGCTAAAAAACAAAAAAAAAACAAAAGTACAACGGCTAGGTGAGAACCCGCGATCAGAGAGCCTCAAAACTCTCTGATCGCAGGTTCTAACTCCGCCCGTGGTATGGTTTGTTTGCAATCGTGTCATTACGATTTCGTGAGTCACTTACTATGCTAATTTTATTAAATAAATAGTGATATTAATTTTTATTCAAAATCTAAAAGAATTCTGATTGACTTCAAAATATTATTGAAGGTGTATGCTGCAAGAAGGATGAAACTCCATGTTTAGTCCTAGTTTGTGCAAATTTGATAATTTACCGAAATTATTAAAAAATCTGAAAACAGTTAAAGAAGATCAATTACTGGAGTCAAACTTTTCTGATGAGCTTCACACTTTTCTGAATAACTTCAAACTACTTCGTTTTCTGATGAGCTTCGAGCTTCTACCTTTTCTGGTGGTCTTCAAAGTTTTTCACTTCGAATAACTGGAGAATATTTACTCTGAATGGTGTTAAACTCTTAATTAATGCTGGACCATACAATTTAAACTTTTCTTGCAATGATTTTTGGGATACGTGAGTGCCAACAGCAACCACCCAGGGAAGTACTACCGTCCTGCCAGATGACTGTGAAACAGAAACCTGTAACTGTTTTGCATGATGGTAGGATTGCTGGTTTCTTTTTCTGTCTCATAAACACGCTAGATAACAGGGATATCTTGCTACTCCTACTTACACTTTGGTCACACTTCACAGACACGCACATGCATATATATATATATATATACATACATCTAGGTTTTTCTCCTTTTTCTAAATAGCTCTTGTTCTTCTTTATTTCTTCTGTTGTCCATGGGGAAGTGGAAAAGAATCTTTCCTCCGTAAGCCATGCGTGTCGTATGAGGCGACTAAAATGCCGGGAGCAATGGGCTAGTAACCCCTTCTCCTGAAGACATTTACTAAAAAAGAGAAGAAGAAAAACTTTATAAAACTGGGATGCTTGAATGTGCGTGGATGTAGTGCGGATGACAAGAAACAGATGATTGCTGATGTTATGAATGAAAAGAAGTTGGATGTCCTGGCCTTAATCGAAACAAAGCTGAAGGGTGTAGGGGAGTTTCGGTGGGGGGAAATAAATGGGATTAAATCTGGAGTATCTGAGAGAGTTAGAGCAAAGGAAGGGGTAGCAGTAATGTTGAAGGATCAGTTATGGAAGGAGAAAAGAGAATATGAATGTGTAAATTCAAGAATTATGTGGATTAAAGTAAAGGTTGGATGCGAAAAGTGGGTCATAATAAGCGTGTATGCACCTGGAGAAGAGAGGAATGCAGAGGAGAGAGAGAGATTTTGGGAGATGTTAAGTGAATGTATAGGAGCCTTTGAACCAAGTGAGAGAGTTATTGTGGTAGGGGATCTGAATGCTCAAGTAGGAGAAACTTTTAGAGAGGGTGTGGTAGGTAAGTTTGGGGTGCCAGTCGTAAATGATAATGGGAGCCCTTTGATTGAACTTTGTATAGAAAGGGGTTTAGTTATAGGTAATACATATTTTAAGAAAAAGAGGATAAATAAGTATACAAGATATGATGTAGGGTGAAATGACAGTAGTTTGTTGGATTATGTATTGGTAGATAAAAGACTGTTGAGTAGACTTCACGATGTTCATGTTTATAGAGGGGCCACAGATATATCAGATCACTTTCTAGTTGTAGCTACAGTGAGAGTAAAAGGTAGATGGAATACAAGGAGAATAGAAGCATCAGGGAAGAGAGAGGTGAAGGTTTATAAACTAAAAGAGGAGGCAGTTAGGGTAAGATATAAACAGCTATTGGAGGGTAGATGGGCTAATGAGAGCATAGGAAATGGAGTCGAAGAGGTATGGGGTAGGTTTAAAAATGTAGTGTTAGAGTGTTCAGCAGAAGTTTGTGGTTACAGGAAAGTGGGTGCGGGAGGGAAGAGGAGCGATTGGTGGAATGATGATGTAAAGAGAGTAGTAAGGGAGAAAAAGTTAGCATATGAGAAGTTTTTACAAAGTAGAAGTGATGCAAGGAGGGAAGAGTATATGGAGGAAAAGAGAGAGGTTAAGAGAGTGGTGAAGCAATGTAAAAAGAGAGCAAATGAGAGAGTAGGTGAGATGTTATCAACAAATTTTGTTGAAAATAAGAAAACGTTTTGGAGTGAGATTAACAAGTTAAGGAAGCCTAGAGAACAAATGGATTTGTCAGTTAAAAATAGGAGAGGAGAGTTATTAAATGGAGAGTTAGAGGTATTGGGAAGATGGAGGGAATATTTTGAGGAATTGTTAAATGTTGATGAAGATTGGGAAGCTGTGATTTCGTGTATAGGGCAAGGTGGAATAACATCTTGTAGGAGTGAGGAAGAGCCAGTTGTGAGTGTGGGGAAAGTTCGTGAGGCAGTAGGTAAAATGAAAGGGGGTAAGGCAGCCGGGATTGATGGGATAAAGGCACAAATGTTAAAAGCAGGTGGGGATATAGTTTTGGAGTGGTTGGTGCAATTATTTAATAAATGTATGGAAGAGGGAAAGGTACCTAGGGATTGGCAGAGAGCATGCATAGTTCCTTTGTATAAAGGCAAAGGGGACAAAAGAGAGTGCAAAAATTATAGGGGGATAAGTCTGTTGAGTATACCTGGTAAAGCGTATGGTAGAGTTATTATTGAAAGAATTAAGAGTAAGACGGAGAACAGGATAGCAGATGAACAAGGAGGCTTTAGGAAAGGTAGGGGGTGTGTGGACCAGGTGTTTAGAGTGAAACATATAAGTGAACAGTATTTAGATAAGGTTAAAGAGGTCTTTGTGGCATTTATGGATTTGGAAAAGGCGTATGACAGGGTGGATAGGGGGGCAATGTGGCAAATGTTGCAGGTGTATGGTGTAGGAGGTAGGTTACTGAAAGCAGTGAAGAGTTTTTACGAGGATAGTGAGGCTCAAGTTAGAGTATGTAGGAAAGAGGGAAATCATTTCCCAGTAAAAGTAGGCCTTAGACATGGATGTGTGATGTCACCGTGGTTGTTTAATATATTTATAGATGGGGTTGTAAGAGAAGTAAATGCGAGGGTCTTGGCAAGAGGCGTGGAGTTAAATGATAAAGAATCACACATAAAGTGGGAGTTGTCACAGTTGCTCTTTGCTGATGACACTGTGCTCTTGGGAGATTCTGAAGAGAAGTTGCAGAGATTGGTGGATGAATTTGGTAGGGTGTGCAAAAGAAGAAAATTAAAAGTGAATACAGGAAAGAGTAAGGTTATGAGGATAGCAAAAAGATTAGGTGATGAAAGATTGGATATCAGATTGGAGGGAGAGAGTATGGAGGAGGTGAATGTATTCAGATACTTGGGAGTGGACATATCAGCGGATGGGTCTATGAAAGATGAGGTGAATCATGGAATTGATGAGGGGAAAAGGGTGAGTGGTGCACTTAGGAGTCTGTGGAGACAAAGAAATTTGTCCTTGGAGGCAAAGAGGGGAATGTATGAGAGTATAGTTTTACCAACGCTCTTATATGGGTGTGAAGCTTGGGTGATGAATGTTGCAGCGAGGAGAAGGCTGGAGGCAGTGGAGATGTCATGTCTGAGATCAATGTGTGGTGTGAATATAATGCAGAGAATTCGTAGTTTGGAAGTTAGGAGAAGGTGCGGGATTACCAAAACTGTTGTCCAGAGGGCTGAGGAAGGGTTGCGGAGGTGGTTCTGACATGTAGAGAGAATGGAGCGAAACAGAGTGACTTCAAGAGCGTATCAGTCTGTAGTGGAAGGAAGGCGGTGTAGCGGTCGGCCTAGGAAAGGTTGGAGGGAGGGGGTAAAGGAGGTTTTGTGTGAGATGGGCTTGGACTTCCAGCAGGCATGCGTAAGCGTGTTTGATAGGAGTGAATGGAGACAAATGGTTTTTAATACTTGACGTGCTGTTGGAGTGTGAGCAAAGTAACATTTATGTAGGGGCTCAGGGAAACCGGCAGGCCGAACTTGTGTCCTGGAGATGGGAAGTACAGTGCCTGCACTTTGAAGGAGGGGTGTTAATGTTGCAGTTGAAACTGTAGTGTAAAGCACCCTTCTGGCAAGACAGTGATGGAGTGAATGATGGTGAAAGTTTTTCTTTTTCGGGCCACCCTGCCTTGGTGGGAATCGGCCAGTGTGCTAATAAAATAAAATTTTTATCAAATTATATATTTTAAATTAATCAAAATCATATATTTGTTCTTACAGGATTGTAGCGAATATTAAATAAGAAGAAAACTGGAAATTGTTAAAATTCGCATTTTATCAACATTTCTTTTTTCTCTTTCACAAATTCTTTCTCTAATTCGATGACGCCTTTTGTGATCTGCTTAATATTTTCAGTGCTAATGTAATGAATGTTGGCAATTTTCATTGAACTATTTCCCTGCATGTGTGTCCTATGTATAATGTTACATTAGCCATTCCCAAATTTAGTGTTCATGTGATAACTTTAGAAACCTCCTCTGAACTTCAACACTCCTCTGAACACCTCCTCTGAACTTCAACACTCCTCTGAACACCTCCTCTGAACTTCAACACTCCTCTGAACACCTCCTCTGAACTTCAACACTCCTCTGAACACCTCCTCTGAACTTCAACACTCCTCTGAACACCTCCTCTCAACTTCAACACTCCTCTGAACACCTCCTCTCAACTTCAACACTCCTCTGAACACCTCCTCTCAACTTCAACACTCCTCTGAACACCTCCTCTCAACTTCAACACTCCTCTGAACACCTCCTCTCAACTTCAACACTCCTCTGAACACCTCCTCTCAACTTCAACACTCCTCTGAGCACCTCCTCTCAACTTCAACACTCCTCTGAACACCTCCTCTCAACTTCAACACTCCTCTGAGCACCTCCTCTCAACTTCAACACTCCTCTGAGCACCTCCTCTCAACTTCAACACTCCTCTGAGCACCTCCTCTCAACTTCAACACTCCTCTGAGCACCTCCTCTCAACTTCAACACTCCTCTGAACACCTCCTCTCAACTTCAACACTCCTCTGAACACCTCCTCTCAACTTCAACACTCCTCTGAACACCTCCTCTCAACTTCAACACTCCTCTGAGCACCTCCTCTCAACTTCAACACTCCTCTGAGCACCTCCTCTCAACTTCAACACTCCTCTGAACACCTCCTCTCAACTTCAACACTCCTCTGAACACCTCCTCTCAACTTCAACACTCCTCTGAACACCTCCTCTCAACTTCAACACTCCTCTGAACACCTCCTCTCAACTTCAACACTCTTGTATTCTATTTTGAAGAAAGTTTAAATATATATTATGGAGTGTGTAGATGTTATCATCACAACTTTTATTTTGAGATGATCTTGTATTATTTTTCAATATTGCAATATTTTTTCTTCAGGCCGGTGAGGGCATGATGATCCCTGGAAATGCACTTATCATCCCCAGCATGGATCGAATTTCAGTGCCTCGCATTACACATGCATAATATAACCGCTATGAGTTTAGCACTTTCCTCTTGTTAAAATATAATAAATGTCACCTGCGTCAGTCTTCAAAGGCTGATGCATCCCATGAAATGGATAAAATAAAATCTTAAACTTAGGCTGAGTTTGGTAAAAATAAAAAATTGTTAGATTCTGTGAAATAACTTAAAAATACACCTTTAATCAAACTGGTTTCTGTGAAGTAATTGGAGAACGATTTGTCTGATCAGAAATAAGCCACAGTGTCTGACTTTATGTGGCTGTCGTACGTTAAAAAACAATACTATTCTTTTAAATGTGTATAAGGTCTGTGTGCCCTGAAGACCATTATTAAAAAATTCTTATGCACACTAAACCGATGATATGGTAAAAAAAGTATAATGACAGACCGGTCTTAAATTTTCTCCAATAGTGTGGTTTCCTGAATGCAAGGATCATGTTGCTTCTTTGGTGGAAAAATTCCGGTTTGCAATTCAATTGAATAAATGGGATATTTAAAACTTAATAACTAAAGAATTGATCTTCTGATCGGCTTAGAAATATTAAATGTTTTGTGTTATATTAGAAGGGTGACGCCCCACTAGTTAAGTCTGAGACAATGCAAGGCAGAAATTATTCGAAATTGTGAAAATCTTGGAATCGTTGGAATCAGAGCTACTCACAGGTATTAAGTAAATAATGCCTCACTGATCGGCTTCAAACCATAAGCAGCGATGTATCTTAATTGGAAGATTTTTTTTTTAATAATTTCGGGGTGTCAATTTGTCATATTTTAGAAACCAATTTAGTCAAACAGGATTTTCTCATAACAGTCGAATATGTTTCCTTACAGGCAACTTAAACACAACATAATTAACTTCAAATACAACATAATTAAGAAAACTAAAATAATAAAAATAGCGATTTTAGGGCGGTTTTTACATTGAAAGAAAATAGACATTCCTATATTCGGAAGATTTACATGTGTTGGTGTCCTGAGGAGAATGTTATCTCTGACATTCTCGGAGTTTATTTCGGTGTAATAACTGAAGAAAACTTCCTGTTATAGGCTACAGATTTCAACACATTCATCTTCCTTTCAAAAAGATTGGTATTGTTAATAGAATTTGTAGGTGATTATTGCCACTTTTCATCTCAAAATGGTAGTTTTATTTTACAATACAACATTATATTGTCATGTTGATGGTGAAGAGCTCTCGATCCAAGGACCCTAATTTATCATCTTTTGTTTGAATTAAATATGAATGCATCACATTCTTCAGGAGCTGTGTGATGGATTATGCGTAATAATTAACTAAAAAGTGCTTTTCCTGGACGGCTTTAAACTTTTAGTACCTACATGTTTCCTCAATAGAAATATTGCTTTGATTTTGGCTTGTGTAAGTTGTAATATGACAGTTAATTTACTGTAATATGATAGTTAATTTACTGCGCTATCTTAGGTTAAATCTACTTGATACTCATTTAATGAATGTTAATTAATTACTTAAAATCATACTTAAACTTTAAACTCTGGTACAATAACACTCTCCTAGACATATAAACTAATATATGGGCACGTAGGCATTTGCCCCATATTGTCTCTCCTTTAAATACGGCACTGATAGATATAATAAATAAAATATGGTGCAGAGAAAATTCTGTGTAAATTTTTCTCTCGCTTAAAGTTGAATTCTGTTATAATGAGATCCTTGAGAAGTTAGCATGTGACCTTTTCTCTGAAAACCAGCCAATTACTGCACAGAAGGGATGTTATACTCCATCAGCTACCAGTAAATTTTCAGAAATGTGTATTGACAATAATGTTATTGTAGATGAATGGTTCAGAGATCCGACAAGATAATAAATTAGACACGTGTGCAACACTTGTGTTACAGATGTGTCTCATTTATCGACTTTTTGGTTCCCTGAACTATTCATCTACATTCCTGTGAGACACAGCAACATCTTAGGATCTTAATACAGGGAATTCTTCACTTATCTAACCTATAGACATGACCTACTTCCACATTTGGATTTGTGAAATGTGATACCACCTACGACTGTTGTATCTCACCTGTCTACAGTATATAAACCATTTCTTCGCACATATGCTGTATTCTTTTCAAGATTGATGGACTGATTACATTGACTCAAGGCTCAATAACTGATTACCCCAAACTCCTCTTGTTATTCACCATTCTCCTTTGTATGGACTGATGAAGCCACTGTGTGGCGAAACGATTCCTCATTAAAGATACACAGGTGATGCACATGTGTCTAATTTATCAATAATGTTATTTTCTCTCAGGATTATAAGTAGACACTAACAGTTATTTAACGTAATTAAAATTTTCTTCATATTTGTTTCTGAGGTGTATCCTGAGAATATTTGTAGTCTGCTCAAGATGGACTCCAGTAACAGGTTGATAAACGCAGATTTATTTTTCAATTAAGGTTTCACATTTAAGTCACAGGTTATTTTATACAACGTCAAAAAAGAAACATCCCTGTTTTAGTTATGGAACAGCTCACGTAACTTCATGCAGTAAGACTGTTCTTCTTGTCTTATTCCCTACAAATTTTCATGTATCTCAAGTCAACTCCGACTTATTTCTTTTTCTTTCTCCTCGTGTTATCACAGCACGAGACCACCCGAGAGAGTCATGTGTTGTACGACAAACCACTTGATTCATACTTGAACAACAAATCTTGAAGGCGTGTCGTGTACCCTACTTTACAGAAGTTTATGTTAAATGGTAGAAAAATAGAGACGCAATTATCACAGAGCCAGAAGCTAGTTTAGTTCTTCACAGTTTTAGCTGCTTTAAGTTTTGGTACCAGCATTTCTTTTCCTTGCTCTGTTTCCACATCTACATCCATACCAGAGTTTTGTTTCCAGTAAGAGTTGGTATACGATAGGCTTTAGAACTATCTGGTTTCCAGACGTTTTTATTACCACGTCTCCCGATATATTAATGCAACTCTTAAAGGAATTGTTGGTCCTTCTGTCCCATTGTTGTCGTTCTTCCAGTTCACTTCGATGATTTTTCCAGTCTGTCTTGATCTTGAAAATCACTTTGATGATCTTCTAGTCCTATTTGATGCTGATCCTTCAGTCCACCATGATGATCTTCCAGTTCATCTTGATGTAAATCCTTCAATCCAACACGAATGTCTTCCAGTCCGCTTTGATACTGATCCTCCAGTCAACCATGATGATCTTCCAGACCACGTTAATTTTGCTTTTAGAACCCACTTAAAAATTTACTACCAGACGGTCATGGTGCTGGTTGGCCATAACACTTAATATTTCTCTTCAAATCCACTTTCATGTTAATGTTTACTCTTCCAGTTCACCTTGATGTTACAGTTCAAGTCCATATTATTAAGTCCTCTTCCTGTTATCTTGAAGTTACACTTACTTCTTTGACTTTGTTTCTCCAGTCCATCTTTATGCTGGTATTCCATTCCCCTTGATGTTACTTCACAAGTTCACCTTGATGTTACTCCACAAGTTCACCTTGATGCTACTCCTCCAGTTCACCTTAATGTTACTACTCCAATTCACCTTGATTTTACTATACTAATTCATCTTGATGTTACTCCTCCAGTTAACCTTGATGCTACTCCTCTAGTTTGCCTTGATGTTGCTCCTCCAATTCACCTTCATGTTACTCCTCCAGTTCACCTTGATGTTACTTTTCCAGATAACCCTGATGTTCCTCTTCCAGTTCAATTTGATGTCACTCCTCCAATTCACCTTGATGTTACTGTACTAGTTCTCCTTGATGTTACTTTACAAGTTCACCTTAATTTTTCTCCTCCAGTACACCTTGATGTTACTCCTCCAGTTCATCTTGATGTTACTCCTCCAATTCACCTTGATGTTTAATATACCAGTTCACTCTGATATTACTTCATCAGTTTACCATGATGTTACTCCTCCAGTTAATCTTGATGTTGCTCTTCAAGGTCACCTTGACGATGTTCTTTCAGTTCACTTTGATACTACTCTACCAGTTCACCTTGACTTTACTCCTCCCGCTCACCTTGATGTTACTCTTCCATTTCACCTTGATGTTACTCTTCCATTTCACCTTGATGTTACTCCTCCAGTACTCTTTGTTGTTGCTCAACTAATTCATCTTGCCTTGTAACTCAAATTAAGTGAATTACCCAGTAGAAATAGTGGAGAGGTAATCAGTCCATCACCCTCAAAGACGAAGTTTTGAGTTTTGAGTTCTGCTCCATAGCCTGGAACAATGTGAAACTGAAGAATCCATGTGGAGACTTACATACTGGAAAGGTGAGACGCTGGAACTCTTCAAGACTACAGAAGAGGCGGGGTCCTCTACTAGAATGTAAGAAATGAAAGACTGGCAAGTCTACTGGGTAGGTTCCTCTCATATCCAAGGTATTTTACTAGTATTTAGTGGTCAGGTAATAAAGTCATCTAAGATTTCCTCTGTAACAAGATACTTTTGTGCTGCAGTCACAAAAATTACTCTAGAGACACGGAAGTAAAAACTTTCAAAAATCTGAAAACTGGCATAAATCAAACGTTACTGAAACCAGAAACATCGTCTGTGCATTCCCTCGGGAAGAGAGAGAGAGAGAGAGAGAGAGAGAGAGAGAGAGAGAGAGAGAGAGAGAGAGAGAGAGAGAGAGAGAGAGAGAGAGAGAGAGAGAGAGAGAGAGAGAGCAAAGCAAACAAATGATGGTAGCAAAACTTACAACTAATGTTGTGCACAACCACCATCACCATTATTACCACCACCACCACCACCATACAACTATTACCCCACCACCATCACCACTATTACCACCACCACCATCACCGCTATTACCACCACCACCATCGCCAACAAAACCACCACAAACACAATCTATCTCTCTGCCACCACTACCACAACCATCAACATCATCGTCTCTATGGCTACGTAATATAATTAATACAATAATACAGGTATACAATATAGCAAGCCACTGATTATGCAGACCATATCGAGCAGCCTACAGAATAACTTATAACTACAGACATTTATAATATTAACTTGTTTACTAGAATGCCGAAATTTGCAATATGATATACATTTTATTGAACATCAAAATGGCATAAAATACCGACAGGTTGTTAGGTAAGAAACATATGCAACAGATAGGTATCTTTATTTCGAAAAGTTTCGCCTACACAGTAGGCTTCTTCAGTCGAGTACAGAAAAGTTGATAGAAGCAGAAGACGATGTAATCAGTTCATCACCCTTGAAGTTTTGAGGTGGTCAGTCCCTCAGTCTGGAGAAGAGTCTTGTTCCATAGTCTGAAACAATATGGAGTTGAAGTACGAACGAACGAACGAAAGTTCAGGTAAGATCCCAAATGGGATGAGCGGGGAAGACGGGACAGACGAAGAATAGTGCTGGAGAGGAGTGTTATTAGCCGTAGAAATACAGCCAGGGCTTAACCCAGCAGCGAAGGCGATCGTGGGACAGATATTGAGAAGAGAAATTCAGACTCTTCTGTTGGGACTCCGGTGGGGTGAGCTGGGAGGAAGGGACATGCGACGTTTAGCGCTAGAGAGGAGTGTACAACTGAGCCATGTCTTAACCCAATAGCTAAGGCGAACGTGGGTCAGAGAATGGTACCTGTCAGGGAATCCAATGTTATTTGTAAATAGGGTTAGGAGCAGGATCATGCAAGGAGTAGAAAAGGTTGTGTTGGTTTGTGGCTCTGCGAATGTCTTCGTCAAGGAGAGAGGTCCAGTAGCCATGTCGTGTTTCAAGTTTGTCTATCTGTCTGTCACTGAGCGTCTTCCAGTACAGATTCAGGGCAGGGATGTCTAATTGGGCATGGAGAGACTCGCTTGTGGCGAAGTCCTCCCATCTGACATCAAGCACCCAGCGCAGCGCCTTGTTCTGGACACGTTGCAGTTTAAGTAAGTTTGTTTTTGCTGAAAGAAAGAGAGAGGGCCAGAGGAGAGTAAGTTATCAGAGGACGTATTAGGGATTTGTAGAGGTGTAGTTTGGTGCGTTGAGAGGCATGTTTCAGCTTGTAGAGGCCCGCAAGGGCCTTACTAGCTATTGCATACCTTGAGTGAATGTGTCCGTGTAAACGAAGAAGGTGGTCAAGATTAACGCCAAGGACAGTGACAGATTGTGTGATGGGGATGTAAGTGCGGGTGTCAGCTGTTCTGAGCTCGACAGGTAATGGAGGATCACGTTTCTTGTAGATAAAATACGTAATGCTGGATTTAGCTGCATTGGTTTTGATCCTCCATTTTTGCTCCCAGATGTCTATCCTGTCGACTTCATTTTGTGTTTTGTGTGTGAGTGTATCTATATTGGCATGAGTGATAAGTTGTGTAATGTCGTCTGCATAGGCTAGTGTGATGGAGTTGTGGAATACAGGTGTTGGAATGTCGTTAGTGTATAAAATGTAGAGGGTAGGGGAGAGGACAGACCCCTGGGGTACTCCGGCATTTAGTGTGAAGTAGTCAGAGTTACAGCCTTGGAATTTGATTCTCATGGTACGGCCGTCTAGGAAGTTGCAGAGGAGTTTACGAGTAGTGAGAGGCAGGTTAAAATTAGTGCAGAGTTTGTACTTGAGCCCTTGGTGCCAGACAGTGTCAAAAGCTTTTTCAACGTCTCTTGCAACCAGGGCTGTCCTGTTTCTTTGTTTTGTGTTTATGTGGATGTAGTTGAGAATGATGTTAATGGCATCTTGTGTGGATCTGTGTGTTCTGAAGCCAAACTGGCCATCAGAAAGTAGAGAATTGTGTTCCAGGTATCTGCGAAGGCGATGATTGATGAGTTTTTCAAAGAGTTTTCCTAAAGTTTCGAGGAGGCTGAGAGGGCGATAGTTTCTAGGGTTAGAATGGTCTTTATTGGGTTTAGGAAGGAGGATAGCAGTAGCAGCTTTAAAGAGGGAAGGGAAGTATCAAGAGGCACCAGGGGCCTTGGGAGGAAGGTGTCTAAGAAGAGTTGCAATGTCTGTGTTGGTGAAAGGAGTGTCAAGTTTTTGGGAGGAGGTAAGAGAGTCCAGATGGATATGGCTGTCAGGTGTTGTTTCGTGTGTGTGTGTGTGTAGTGTTCCAGTGTTCTATGTTCTGCATGTGTTGGATAGCGTTAGTGTGGGGTGGGTGAGGGTGGAAGATGTTCGACCAGATGTGTTTGAAGATGTTAGTAGCAGCCTGCGGGTCTGAGATGTGTGTGTTGTTGTGGGTGATGTGTTTGAATTTGTTGGTGGGAGTAGTGCCTCTGATTTTTTTGTTAAAGTTCCAGAAGGCTTTGGTGTTTTTGATACACTGTTTGCCTGCTTGTAGTATGAGCTGTGACCAGTGATTGTTGTGGTCTTGGTCTAGACTGTGCAGAATGTTGTTTCTGAGGTAAGTGAGATCTAATCGGACTTGATTAAATCTGTGTGTGTTGTTGAGGAAGCGGTTGTGGTAGCAGATAATTAGTCTTCTTGTTCTGATTGAGGGTTTGAAGGAATAACGAGTGGTGTGGGTTTTCTTTGGTATTGCGGTGTTGGCTGCTTGTGTAATGGTGTCCTGGATGAGAGCAAGTTGAGTGTCAATGTCAGAGATGGATTTGTTGTTGTAGTCATAGGTGAGGTTAGTATTATCTATGTGTTGTTTGAAGGCATCCCAGTCAGCGTTCTTGTAGGAGAAGGAAGGTGTGGCCGGGATGAGGATAGGGTTGGAGGAGATGTGTAAGATGACTGGGATGTGATCAGAGCCTGTAACAGGGCCAAGTGAGATGTAGTGTTGAAATTGATAGCTGGCTCGGTTTACCAGAATGATGTCTGGTTTGCCTTGGCCAGTGTGGTTGTAGAAGGTGTTGAAGGCTGGGCCGAGATGAATTAGGTGTTTATGGCTTGTGAAGTTGAGTAATTGGTGACCAAGTTGGTTGATACTGGTGTGATGAAAGGCGGTGTGTTTGGCATTCATGTCAGCTAGTAGGTATGTTGGTGTGTTGGTGTAGTTGAAGACTAAGGAAAGGTCGTGTATGTTGAGAATAGGGTTTTGGTGAGCATAGGTGGTGAAAAAGATAAAGGGGCCAAGGTGGGTGTGTATTCTGACCGCAAGACAGTGTTGGTGTATAAAAGGGATTGGGAGAAATTCGTGTTTTATGTTGGATTTGACAAGGATGGCAACCCCATCGTGGGGATCATAGAGGGACTGTAGTACAGTATAACCATAATGGCGGATACGTTGAGGGGCTTTGAGGCAGGTACTGTTTAGTAAAACAATATATGGCCTCTCTGCTTCAAGGAGCTCGGCCAGTAGGTGTCTAATTGTAAAGTAAGAGCGTACGTTGAACTGAATCACCTTAAACATGATTTAATGATTTCGTCATAGCAAAGTTAATGTAGGGGAAGTTTACATTTAAGCCCGTGATAGTGGTGCCATCAGTGGATGTGTGTTTGTAGGTGTTACGGACCCGTTTCCTGGAGGGGGAGGAAGAGATTGACCTGTTTTTATGTTCTTTGGTCTGTCTGTCAAAAGTTGGGGCAGGTTTAGGGTTGAGTGGATTTCGTTTGGAGGAGGAGTTGAACCTGGATGAAGTTTTGGATGTGATGCAGGAGGAGTGGGCGATGGTGGAAGCAGAGGAAGTGGAAGCTTTGGTAATGGAGGAAGAAGTGGGCAAAGAGGTGGGGGGAGTGGAGGGTTAGGGGAGGTGGGGTGTTGGTAGGAGGGGTAGATGTGAAGAGGGGTAGGGGCTGAGGGGTGTTGGTGGGAGTGAAGAGTGGTAGGGGGGGAGGAGAGCAGGAGGGTGTAGGAAGAGGGGAAGTGGGAGAGGTTGTTGGGGGTTTAGAAGAGAAGCAAGAAGGAGGGATGATTAGTGAGGGAAGATTGTTAGCAGACAAGTTTAGGTTAAGGACATGTGAGTAGCCTGATTGATAAGCTTGAGAGATTACCATCGCAGAGTGGGCAGCAGTGGCGAGCTGACAGTTAGTTTTGTAGTCTAGTGTGGGTGTAGGAGTAGATGGAGAGGTGTTTGTAGTCTGTGTGCTGATGTTTGATGTGTGTAGGGTAGAAGAGGAAGACCAAGTGCGTGGGGAGGCCCAGGCATTGGGGGTGGAGGACTACGGTTTGGTAGGGGAGGGAGGTATAAGGATGGGGTTGGGGAGGGAGGGAGGTTGGCTAGCTCTGGGGGAGGAATGTCTTTTCTAGAGGGGCAGGAATTTGCAACTGCAGTGTGTGACCCGCCGCAGTTAGGACATGTAAGGGGGAGGTTGCAGGTATTCCAGAAGTGGCCATTTGCAGAACATCTGGAGCAGACTTGTGTAGATGTGCATGTGTTTTTGTCGTGGCCGAATTTGTAGCATTAAGACATTGTGATTGGGCGGAAGTTCGGAGTGAAGAGAGTGTTTGGAGGAATGCGGATGGTCTTGGCAAAGATTCCTTGACTGAAGAGTGTAGAGGCGTCAGATGGAGTAGAACAGCGTATTTTGAGAATGGTAGAGTTTTCGGGTCTGTAAATATCGTCAACAGAGACTTTGTTCTTAGTACTGATATCTTTTATTAAGTCTTCTTTGTCTGTGTCATAGGCTGTCAGGAGAGAGTAGTCTACGTGTTTAGCAATGACTGTGCTTTTGGCACGGTGCTCAGGAGTCCAAATAATGGTGAAACCTACGTTGAGAAGTTTTTGCCTGGAATCAGTTGAGGTGTACGTTTCGTAGGAATGTTTGTCAAGAAGGAGTTTGAAGCCTGAGTTGGTTTTGAAGACTTTAAGTTGAGGTGCACCAGTGATCTGATGTAAAAATTTTCAGGACAGATAGTGGCATCAGGATTAGAGAATTTGAGGTTTAGCGAGAAGGAATTGGATTTAGAAGAAGCAGAGGCAGGTGTGGGCAGTTGGGGAAGAGTGGAAGGGGGGTGGGAGGTGGAAGGCAACGAAAGCATCGTCTAATTACGAAAAGATGAAATTGGCGGTGACAATCGGCCAAAAAGTGAGAGTAGTCAGCTAGGCAAGTACATGTAAGTAGACACACGTACTTGCCTGGTGCAGGACACTGAGGAGGTGAACTGTAGCTTGGAGAACTGTATATCCTGAGCGGCGGCGAGACTGGCTGTATTGCGTGCAGTCAACAGGCGTAGAGAATTCAGGCAGCAACAGGCTTCCTCCCCTTGGGTAGGCAACCACCGATGCACCAATTCTAATGGTGGAGAGGAAGACGAGGGTCCAGCAAGCACCACTCTAAGCGAAGTCTCTCCCAACACGGGGTAATTTGAGAGAGGCGAGATCGTCGATGATCAATGACCGTGACCCTGAGTGTCGATGATCGAGTTGAAGTGACAGGATGGGGCCTGATATACCGCCAAGAGGTGAGATGTAGGCCACTAGTAGAGGTAAGAATGTGGTCGTTGGGAGGTCATGTCCCTCTCAAATCCAGCCATTCTCACTAGTAGAAGTTGTCCAAGTTGTTTTCTGTTCTGTACCAAGATACCATTATGTTGTAGTGTCTGACAGAGTTAACATCAAAATGGTATAAAATACCGACAGGTTGTTAGGTAAGACACATATGCAATAGATAGGCATCTTTATTTCGAAACGTTTTGCCTACACAGTAGGCTTCTTCAGTCGAGTACAGAAAAGTTGGTAGAAGCAGACGACGATGTAATCAGTCCAGCACCCTTGAAGTTTTGAGATTGTCAGTCCCTCAGTCTGGAGAAGAGTCTTGTTCCGTAGTCTGAGAGGGACATGACCTCCCAACGACTACATTCTTACCTCTACTTGTGGCCTACATCTCACCTCCTGGCGGTATATAAGGCTCCATCCTGTCACTTCAACTCCATATTGCTTCAAAACAAGACTCTTCTCCAGATTGAGGGACTGACCACCTCAAAACTTCAAGGGTGCTGGACTGATTACATCGTCTTCTGCTTCTATCAACTTTTGTGTACTCCACTGAAGAAGCCTACTGTGTAGGCGAAACGTTTCGAAATAAAGATGCCTATCTGTTGCATATGTGTCTTACCTAACATATTTCATTGAATTTAATTTTTTTTTCATTTTTTTATTTTATTGTTTAACATTTTTATGCTCAATAACGTGCCCCGGCTGGGAAAGAAACACAGCTTGTGAGCCAGACTGCCCAGCTTAAGTCACATTTGTGTGGCCGAGTGGATAAGAGCACTGCCTAGGAATCTTGTCCGCCCCAATAGCAGTATCGAGTCCTGTTGACTGCGATCTTTCTCTGTATATACCTGATTGTCTTTGCGTGGTGCATTGAAATATATATATATGTATATATATATATATATATATATATATATATATATATATATATATATATATATATATATATATATATATATATATATATATACGTCGTGCCGAATATGTAAAACTGGTCAATTAGCAAGAACTCATTTAAAATTAAGTCCTTTCTAAAAATTTCTCTTGTACGTTTAAAGATATATTTTTTTCATTAATGTTGATGTAAAAATTTATAATTTTGCACCAAAAGAAACTTAGAAAACTTACCTAACCTTATTATAACAAGAACAATTTATTTTAGCCTAACCCAACTAAATATATTTTAGATTTGTTTACAATAATTTAATACTAAACAAACACAGTGAAATATATTTTTTTCGTTAGGTTCAGAATGATTTTGGCGAAATTATTGCATACACAAATTTTCGCTTGTCCTATATGGCAAGATGAGCGTTGCTATTTAAGCCAAGATCGCAAGTTCTGCCTATTCGGCACGACATATATAAATATATATATATATATGTATAAATATATATATTTATATATATATAAATATATATATATATGTATAAATATATATATATATATAAATATATATATATATATATATATATATATATATATATATATATATATATATATATATGTATATATATATATATATATTTATATATATATATATATATATATATATATATATATATATATATATATATATATATATATATATATATATATATATATATATATATTTATTTATATATATATATATATATATATATATATATATATATATATATATATATATATATATATATATATATATATATATATATATATATATATATATATATATATATGGAGGTACCACCCATAGAACTGACCTGGGGACCATCATCCTCAGGAAAAACTCAAGGTTCTCCCTGGAGCTGTTTGAATATTTACTTCTCCTACCACCCCCTATATTTTTAAGCTACATGTGAACATTATTAATAGACATAATATATAGAAAACGCAAACATAAATACATTGGAACAATATATCAAATGTTATGAATCTCCTCCAGCTCCTCCAAAGCTGGACGCGAGCCCAGTATGCAGCATGCATTTCCCCTCTGGATGGCCACGCTGAGGCGCTGGAACATGAAAGTGGCTGCTCTTGGCTCCCTGCTGGTGTCGATGAGTCTGGAACCCAATTCTTTAAGGAAACGTGTGGCATGTTTTCCCCATGATCCCAAGGTCTCTGATCCCACTGGGACAAATTGATATTGTTGGCTTATGTCCCTGTACTTGCCGATCTTGTACTCCTCCCTGTGGTCAGCAGCTCCTCCCTGTTACCCGACACTGTGATGGATATAGTTGTCAGCCAGAATGAACACACAGGTATAGTCCCATGCTAAGAGCTTGCCAATCTTCCAAGGATAGATGGTGATCCCATCAGGGCGGTTTGCTAGGTTATTTGTAGTGTTGGCTGCTAGTGATGGGAGCTTCCTCTCAGCTGGACATCCAGCTGTAGCAAGGGTTCTCTTTATGATGTCGTTGACCTCATTGTGTCTTGCATTCCAGCCCTTGGTTTTGGAACAATTAAGACAATGTAGACCATATTGGTCGGCTTACGCCTCGTCGCAAATACACGTGTATTCCGTGTGAATTGGGGCAGCAAGGCGCAGAGCCACTGCAACACGGAGGGTCTAAGGGTCGAGGCGCGTTCCCATTGCCGATATGAGAACTGTCTGGAGGAAGTCCCCGGAGTGTTGTGCGCTCACAGCTAGGAGACAGGCAATCTCCCTGTCTGATATTGCAGCCTTAAGCATATTGGCAAGCAACTTTTCAGCTACTGGGCCATTCCAGCTTGACTGTTTGTAAGCCAGTGCTGCTCTTGGGTTTGGTGCTGGAGCAGCAAAAGTCTCCCATTCATTGATGGCACTGGCATAGTTAGGGTCCTGTATTCCTGCTGAGTGACTGAAGTTGTTAGGAAGAATTTGTCTTATTAACTCGTTTGATGCTATGGAAGAGGATACGAGAGCTGGTAGGGCAATCTGGGAGGATCTGCGTACCCCCAGCCCCCTAAGCCTGACCGAAAATGAGGCTTGCAACCACTGTCCATCATCAAGGGTAAGATTCAATACACTCTCTAGCATGGTCTTAAGGAGAGAATCATATTCCTCGAGTTTCGGACTGCTGAAGGCTGGGGAGTATCTCAGAAAGTAGGTACGTTTTGGGACTGACAGGCACCTGGTAAGTAGGTAGAAGGCATCATGTGTTTCAGTGTTTTTCATCCTGCCTTCCATCGTCTAGAGGTCTGAGATTTTTTTTTCTAGGATCAGATCGAAAGCATTGGACCCAAGAGGAGTGCCAAGGATAGCGCTATTAGCTGGATCAATTGCTTGTACTCCTGGTAAAACAGCACCAATATTCTGGATCATCTGTGGATTAGTAGAAACAGTTTCACATTTGGTGGGGTTTAAAGATAGGCCAAGGCTTTCTCCCATGTCTTTAATTTTTTCTGATGTCTTCTAGGAGAGATTCTGTTGTGTCAGCTAGGGTACCATCATCCAAGAACCAGATATTGAGCTCACTGGAGAGTGCTTCTGTAACTTCCTTGATGACCAAACAGAATGGAAAGGGGGCGAGAGGGTCCTCCTGTTGCACGCCCTCACGTGAGTCAATGTCGTGGTACCCAAACAACAGAAGTCACACTATAACACGATTCTATGAAGGGATAGAGGGAAGGGAAGTTTCTTAAAACTGCTTAACGAGCAGCATCTCTTCTAACTAAGTTGAAAGCGTTGACAAATTGCCAATTTGATCAAAGGTTTTTCATCGAACATGTTGTTGATGTATACTCGTGCTGCGTGAGCAGCTGCTTCACAGCCTTGTTGAACACCAAAACCGAGCTGAGTTGGTTTCAACATTGTAGCAGCGTCTTGACTCTTCTTACTGCAGCCTTGGCGACTAGGCGCCGAAGGGTATTGACCACTGCAATGGGCCTGATTCCTTCATCTTTTTTTTTCCGGAGGGCACACAATGAGGCACCAAAGAAAAGGTTCCTAATGGCCTCTGGGACACTGCCAGCCAGGCACAGGATGGAAAATTTGACGAGTTCAGACAGCAGCCTCTCTGAAACCTCACCAAGTGCTGGATTGAGCATTTGTTTTAGGTGTTGAGGCCTTAAACCGGTGAAACCTCCTGCTGTGCCCTGTGGAAATGACATAGCAGCTTTATACACATCAGCATCCTGTAAGGTTAGACGTTCTTCGCCTGCTGCGATGTCAGGGAAGTCAATGTTGGTACTGGGAGCCCTGGGTGGATGTGTGTCTTTCAGAGCTTGCGCCGTGCTGACGTCCTTGGGAGCGATGGTATCCTCACTGGTTATAAGCCTCAGAGATCCAATATTACATTTTTTTTTTTTTTGCTAATTTGGTCTCTGATTTTTGAGGCGTCGGGTGTCCTGTTGTTGGCATTTGCCCGGCGGGTGTTTGTTGCCTAAGGAGGGAGACGGACGAGGTTGTCATCGCTAGGGAATGAATTTATTGCCCTAATAACATCTGTTGCTAGTGACTTGTCCCTCCTTGGTGGGACAGCCAAACAGGCATTACCTAAAAGCAGTAGGTTGTGCTAGGATCCGTTTTTTGAAGGAGCATCGTTGACTTTCTTCAGGAGGTCATCGAATTTGCTAGCAGCTTGAGGGCGAGCTGCTTTGGGGATGAGCATCAGAGTCCTGGTGGATGTTAATTTGATTGCAGATTTAAGGTCCTTTGTGGAGGTGAAGTCACGGTAGCTGTCAGCGCTGTCTGCTGGAAGGGGCCGTTGGTTGTTTCCATTTGGAGCTCTCCTGGAGCTTATACATCCATTGTGTGCACTGATGTTTTCAGTTGTGGGATTAAGAGCACATTCCCTGTGGCACACCTGGCAGATACTTTGTGAACGACGGCTTTGACTCTGTCGTGTATATATATATACATATATATATATATATATATATATATATATATATATATATATATATATATATATATATATATATATATATATATATATATATGTATATATATATATATATATATATATATATATATATATATATATATATATATATATATATATATATATATATATATATATATATATATATATATATGAATATATATATATATATATATATATATATATATATATATATATATATATATATATATATAAATATATATATATATATATATATATATAAATATGTGTGTGTGTTTGTGTGTGTGTGTGTGTGTGTGTGTGTACTCACCTAGTTGAGGTTGCAGGAGTCGAGTCCGAGCTCCTGGCCCCGCCTCTTCACTGATCGCTACTAGGTCACTCTTCCTGAGCCGTGAGCTTTATCATACCTCTGCTTAAAGCTATGTATGGATCCTGCCTCCACTACATCGCTTCCCAAACTATTCCACTTACTGACTACTCTGTGGCTGAAGAAATACTTCCTAACATACCTGTGATTCATCTGTGTCTTCAACTTCCAACTGTGTCCCCTTGTTACTGTGTCCAATCTCTGGAACATCCTGTCTTTGTCCACCTTGTCAATTCCTCTCAGTATTTTGAATGTCGTTATCATGTCCCCCTATCTCTCCTGTCCTCCAGTGTCGTCAGGTTGATTTCCCTTAACCTCTCCTCGTAGGACATACCTCTTAGCTCTGGGACTAGTCTTGTTGCAAACCTTTGCATTTTCTCTAGTTTCTTTACGTGCATGGCTAGGTGTGGGTTCTCAACTGGTGCCGCATACTCCAATATGGGCCTAACGTACACGGTCTACAGGGTCCTGAACGATTCCTTATTAAGATGTCGGAATGCTGTTCTGAGGTTTGCTAGGCGCCCATATGCTGCAGCATTTATTTGGTTGATGTGCGCTTCAGGAGATGTGCCTGGTGTTATACTCACCCCAAGATGTTTTTCCTTGAGTGAGGTTTGTAGTCTAAGGCCCCCTAGACTGTACTCCGTCTGTGGTCTTCTTTGCCCTTCCCCAATCTTCTTGACTTTGCACTTGGTGGGATTGAACTCCAGGAGCCAATTGCTGGACCAGGTCTGCAGCCTGCCCAGATCACTTTGTAGTTCTGCCTGATCTTCGATCGAGTGAATTCTTCTCATCAACTTCACGTCATCTGCAAACAGGGACACCCCAGAGTCTATTCCTTCCATCATGTCGTTCACAAATACCAGAAACAGCACTGGTCCTTGGACTGACCCCTGTGGGACCCCGCTGGTCACAGGTGCCCACTCTGACACCTCGCCACGTACCATGACTCGCTGCTGTCTTCCTGACAAGTATTCCCTGATCCATTGTAGTGCCTTTCCTGTTATCCCTGCTTGGTCCTCCAGTTTTTGCACCAATCTCTTGTGTGGAACTGTGTCAGACGCCTTCTTGCAGTCCAAGAAAATGCAATCCACCCACCCCTCTCTCTCTTGTCTTACTGCTGTCACCATGTCACAGAACTCCAGTAGGTTTGTGACACAGGATTTCCCGTCCCTGAAACCATGTTTCTGCTATTGATGAGATCATTCCTTTCTAGGTGTTCCACCACTCTTCTCCTGATAATCTTCTCCATGATTTTGCATACTATACATGTCAGTGACACTGGTCTGCAGTTTAATGCTTCATGTCTGTCTCCTTTTTTAAAGATTGGGACTATATTTGCTGTCTTCCATGCCTCAGGCAATCTCCCTGTTTCGATAGATGTATTGAATATTGTTGTTAGAGGTACACATAGCGCCTCTGCTCCCTCTCAATACCCATGGGGAGATGTTATCTGGCTCCATTGCCTTTGAGGTATCTTGCTCACTCAGAAGCCTCTTCACTTCTTCCTCGGCTGTGTGCACTGTGTCCAGCACTTGGTGGTGTGCCCCACCTCTCCGTCTTTCTGGAGCCTCTTCTGTCTCCTCTGTGAACACTTCCTTGAATCTCTTGTTGAGTTCCTCACATACTTCACGGTCATTTCTTGTTGTCTCTCCTCCTTCCTTCCTTAGCCTGATTACCTGGTCCTTGACTGTTGTTTTCCTCCTGATGTGGCTGTGCAACAGTTTCGGGTCAGATTTGGCTTTCGCTGCTATGTCATTTTCATATTGTCTTTGGGCCTCCCTTCTTATCTGTGCATATTCGTTTCTGGCTCTACGACTGCTCTCCTTATTCTCCTGGGTCCTTTGCCTTCTATATTTCTTCCATTCCCTAGCACACTTGGTTTTTACCTCCCTGCACCTTTGGGTAAACCATGGGCTCATCCTGGCTTTTTCATTATTCCTGTTACCCTTGGGTACAAACCTCTCCTCAGCCTCCTTGCATTTTGTTGCTACATATTCCATCATCTCATTAACTGGCTTCCCTGCCAGTTCTCTGTCCGACTGAACCCCGTTCAGGAAGTTCCTCATTCCTGTGTAGTCCCCTTTCTTGTAGTTTGTCTTCTTTCGTCCTGGCCTTCCTGCTTCTCCCTCCACTTGTAGCTCTACTGTGTATTCGAAGCTTAAAACCACATGGTCACTGGCCCCAAGGGGTCTTTCATATGTGATGTCCTCGATATCTGCACTACTCAAGGTGAATACTAAGTCCAGCCTTGCTGGTTCATCCTCTCCTCTCTCTCTTGTAGTGTCCCTTACGTGTTGGTACATGAAGTTTTCCAGTACCACCTCCATCATCTTAGCCCTCCATGTATCTTGGCCCCCATGCAGGTCCAAGTTCTCCCAATCGATCTCCTTGTGGTTAAGTCACCCATGATCAGGAGCTTTGCCCTGCATGCATGAGCTCTTCTGGCCACTCTAGCCAGTGTGTCAACCATCGCTCTATTGCTCTCGTCGTACTCTTGCATTGGCCTCCTTCTGTTCTGTGGTGGGTTATACATCACTGCTATTACCACCTTGGGACCTCCGGAGTGAAGCGTTCCCGATATGTAATCACTTTCTTCTCCGCTGTCTCCTCTCTCCAGCTCATCAAAATTCCAGTGATTTTTGACCAGCAATACCACTCCTCCACCCCCCCCTGCTCCCTCTGTCTTTCCTCAGGATTTGGTATTCTGTTGGAAAGATGGCATCTGTTATCATACCCATAAGCTTGGTTTCTGTGAGAGCTATGATGTCCGGTGATGCCTCTTTGACTCTTTCATGCCACTCCCACTTATTTGTTATTCCATCAGCGTTTTTGTACCATACCTTCAGTTTCCTTTCCAACACTGTGGTTTGGGGGGCCTGTGAGGGTGGGAGACCTGGTAGCATACTGTGGGATTCTATAGCTCGGTGTTGGGTGGAGGCTGTGGGTATGGATTGTAGTGTGTGTTGGGATGGCGTGATAGGTTGTATGGTTCTGAGAATAGTTGTTTGTGTGCTTGCCTTTCTGTTGTGTTCTGCTCTGACTGACCTCTGCTGGTTCCATCCTTGTCTCTTTTCCTAGCTCCTTTCGCTTTTTTGTCCTCTCCCTCAGCTGGTGTCGTTCTGATTTTGTTCTGTCTCTGTCTAGGAACACCCTCTTGTACTCTTCCTAGTATTTCAATCGTGGTTTCACTTGGAGGATCCTGTTCCGCACTGTTTCCGTCCTGAGAATCAGCTTGATTGGTCGGTTTCTCCCCTTCGAGTACCCCCCTATTCTCTGAAAATTTACAATCTCGTCCATCTCTTCACCTATTTCCGTGATGATTTTCTCAATCTCCTTTCTTTATTCCTGCTGCCTTTCAGTGTGTGTCCTTTCCTCTCTATCCTGAAGCCCATGGATAAACACTGATTTTGCCCTTTCCTCCTCCCATTGCCTCACCCTCTGTGACTCTGGATCCTGCCTGTATGTGGTCAGTTTCTCCCTTGATTTTTCCAGTGGCTCTTGATAGCATGGTTGTGCCTCAGCATTCAACCTATCACCCTCTCCATCTGCAACCAGCTGTTCTTCCCTTTCACTCCTTGGCCCTCCTTGGCAGGCTGATATGACCTTAGCATAATTCATAATTCCTTCCTTCCTGTTCGGCCTCGCAGCTTCATATGCTGTGTCTTCTCTGGACACTGCCCCTGTAACTCGCTTCAGCCTATTTATCTCAACTTCTAGGACCCTTATCTTGGCTACTGCAGTTTCGACTTGTGCCTCCCAATTCTTTGTCTCCTTCTCCAACCTCTTTTCCAATTTCACAGAGAGCACTTTCTCCATTTTTTCAGAAAGCTCTCCTAATTTTCTCTCCCACTTTTGCTCCATCCTTTTCCACTGCTCCTCTATCCACTCCTCCCTACCAGAACCATTCTCATCTGATCCTTGGTTCCTGCGAGTCCTCACCATTTTTTTTTTTTTGTGAGAGAAGAGTGAAGGGAAATGTAGAAGGAGAGAGAGAGGGGAAGAGTGAGAAGGGAAAGGGGGAGAGAGAGTGTGAGAGGGGGAAAGAGAGAGTAGGGAAGGGAAGGAGAGGGGGAGAGTGAGAAGGGAAAATGGGGAAGAGATGGAGAGAGAGAGAAAGAGAGAAGGGAAGGTAGAAAGAGAGAGGGGGATAGTGAGAAGGAAAAAGGGGAAGAGAGAGTGAGAGTGAGAGTGAGAGAGAGAGGGGGGAGAGAGAGTGAAGGGAAGGATAGGAGAAGGGGAGAGTGAGAAGGGAAAATGGGGAAGAGAGAGAGTAAGAGGGAGAGAGAG
>NC_091361.1:6725482-6747982 GCF_038502225.1 Cherax quadricarinatus | reverse complement strand
TTAGCCTAATTACCTGGTCCTTGACTGTTGTTTTCCTCCTGATGTGGCTGTATAACAGCTTCGGGTCAGATTTGGCTATCGTTGCTATGTCATTTTCATATTGTCTTTGGGCAAATCCTTCTTACCTGTGCATATTCATTTCTGACTCTACATCTGCTCTCCTTATTCTCCTGGGTCCTTTGCCTTCTATATTTCTTCCATTCCCTAGCACACTTGGTTTTTGCCTCCCTGCACCTTTGGGTGAACCATGGGCTCATCCTTGCTTTTGCATTATTCCTGTTACCTTTGGGTACAAACCTCTCTTCATCTTCCTTGCACATTGTTGTTGCATATTGCATCTCATTTACTGGCTTCCCTGCCAGATCTCTGTCCCACTGAACCCCGTTCAGGAAGTTCCTCATTCCCGTGTAGTCCCCTTTCTTGACCTCATTCATCCGGCCCTTCCTGCTTCCCCCACCACTTGTAACTACTGTGTATTCAAAGCTTAAAACCACATGATCGCTGGCCCCAAGGGGTATTTCATATGTGATGTTCTCAATATCTGTGCTACTCAAGGTGAATACTATGTCCAGTCTAGCTGGTTAATCCTCTCCTCTCTCTTTGGTAGTGTCCCTTACGTGTGTGTGTGTGTGTGTGTGTGTGTGTGTGTGTCGTGCAAACTAGGTAAAACTTGAGATTTTGGCTTAAATATCAACGCTCTTTCTTGCCGAATAAGGCAAGCGTAAATTTGTGTATTCAGTAATTTCGCAAAAATGTTTCTGAACGTCATGAAAAAAAAATTTCGTTATGTATGTTTATTACTAAATTATTGTAAGCTTATCTAAAATATATTTAGTTGAATTAGGCTATATTAAATTGCGATCTTTATAATAAGGTTAGCTAAATTTTCTAAAGTTCTTTTGGATACATAATTATTAATTTTTAGATTAGTATAAATAAAAAATATATATCTTGAAACGTATAAGTGAAAATGTTAGAAAAGGACTTAATTTCAAATGAGTTCTTGCTAACTGACCAGTTTTACCTATTTGGCATGACACAGACACACACACACACACACACATATATATAACTAGTTATGAATAAAGAACAAAAGACAGAATACCGAGATTCTAAGAATACACATTCAATCCGCACATAGGAGAGAGGAGCTTACGAAGACGTCTCGTCGACGTCGTCGTAAGCTCCTCGTCCCTATGAACGGGTTATTGGCTGAAGAATATAATAGGACATTATTTCATAAATTTTCAAAGTTTCGGAAAATTTCTTAGATATTGAAATTTAGGTTACCGTCAAAGTGTATACATTAGAGTTTTTTCTCGTCTTGTCCTATAATGTCAATTTTTTTTATTTTTTTTGTGCTTAAGTGAGTATTTTTATCTTTGTTCCGAGACATCACATATAGATTTTGCCAGCAGTGAGAACAAGTTTGTTTGTGGCCATCCAGATAAAAATCTTTACGAACATATAGTTGTCTGCATTATTGAGGACAACTGGATCATTTATATAGAGGAGGAACAATAGTGGATCCAAGACGGTACCCTGTGGCACCTCTGTGTTGACATTTCGGGAATATAAGAAAGTATCACTGATTGTCACATGTTTCCTTCCCCTTCAACATGAACAATAGTACCACTAGTAACTCCATTATCACCCCCACACCTACCATTCTTACAATCGCTACAATCTTTAGCACCACCACCTCCACCTCCAACAGCATAACCACCACCACCACTAAAACCATAATCATTCCAGCACCACCAATGCTACCAACACAATTATCACCACTGCTAACCCTACCACAATACGTTACACAAACACCATCTCACTATCAACACCTCCACCACTATCGCCAGCACCACCATCACCAAAATCACCACCACCACCAAAATCACCTTACTCAACACAAACAAAAACACCACTGCAACCACCACTACCATCATTATCACTACCACCATCACAAACACCACCAGATCCACCACCACAGACGCCACCGCCACGATCATCACCAATGCTACAATCACAATTAACACTACTGTTAATGTCACCATCATCACTACTTTTATCACAACCACCACCATCACGCAGACAGCGAACACCATCAACACCATTACTGCTACAACTACTATCCCTACCATCACCAACACTACAACCACTACCAGCAGCAGCAGCAGCGTCACCACTATCACCAACACAGCTACTACAACACCAAGTTCATAACCACCAACACTAACAGACTCGGTACCGAATATTTAAAATACGTATTTAATAATCTTATATATCACAAGTAAGACAGTTTAAATACTGCATTTATCATCATCTACAATATTTGCTAAAATATGTAGGAAAAAAATATTCCTATCACCGCTGTTGTGGAGGAATCAAAGAGCCGCGTTTACATTTATGAAGAATGGGAAGGAAAAAATTAGAAAAGTCCTTCCACATGGTTCACGTTTAAATTAATCTCGACAGCCCATTGATGTTCTTTTCATCTTTCACGTAGAAAAGTCTCTCTATCTATCGCTTCAAAGATGTATAAAAAAAAAAGTAGAGAAATTCTTGCATGCATTAATGGCCTGCAATCTCTCAGGATTGACAAGTTTATAAAGAAAAACTCAACTGGAAGGCATCTTTGGTATCCCAAAAGAGATGATCGTCTTTAAAAAGAAACTTTGTCCAATCGAAGAAATTAAACCCTGATTACTTTTGCTCGAGTTTCTGGCTCATCTGGAGTACGCTCAACAATGTAATATATAATACAGCATTACACAGAGAACTTCATCTGGGGTATAGGTAGATGCAAGTACATCATTACACTGCATTTCATCTGAAATACAGGCAGGTGCTACTTTAGTATTACACAGCAGTTCACCTGGAGTACTTGTAGGTGCAATCGCTACATGACATAGCACTTTATCTTGGAAATAGGACGGTACAACAACATTATACAGCATTTTATTGGTAGTATAGTGTAAGAGTCTCTCATGAAACGATGTCTGAAGGATTATTTATAAATAGACATACCTACAATTAGTTTAATAAAACT
Organism: Cherax quadricarinatus; assembly: GCF_038502225.1. Taxonomy (NCBI): domain Eukaryota; kingdom Metazoa; phylum Arthropoda; class Malacostraca; order Decapoda; family Parastacidae; genus Cherax; species Cherax quadricarinatus. The sequence goes on along the minus strand of NC_091361.1, from coordinate 6,744,936 downwards.
GTATGGAAACTATCAACTGTAAAACTTTAATTTATTTTTAATAATTAGTAATTATAAATAACTGTACGGCATGATTAATAATAACAAATCTAACATTTGTAAGAAAACTCCTAACTGCTACTTACTAACAATTTTCTAATTTGAAAGTCCTAAACATAAATACTGGAAAATTTAATTCATTGAGCACTGTACCCATGAGCACGAACAGTCACTCTGAGGAGCACTTCAGTTGACGAACATTCTAAAGGTTACATCTCATTTGTCGTTGACGTTGAAGAGGATAATGGCAGATCAAAGTAGTATAAATTAATCCCTGTAACTCTCAAAGAAAATCGCATTGACAGGGAATACCTATTTACACAAACTAGACTGGGACTTTATGGCAGACTGTAATTACAACACTACCCAAACAAAATTACGCACTCATTGCCCTCACCTGAAAACGCTTCTGGAGTGGAGGGGCAGTCACTGGCCTCCGCTCCAGAACAACAGATATTAATGCCAGCAAACAAAGCCCCCCTCCCCCTAAATTCCATCAACATAACTACGCTTATCTTTGCAAACATTCCGAGTCTAAAGCAGCCATCAGCAAATATCAAAATTCCTTACATCAAGGGACTGCTCACGAAGTCAAATGCACTGTTTGCGGCTTTCACAGAGACCCACATAAAGGAAGATTTTGACAACGAAATATGGATCCCAGGTTATAACTTATTCAGATGCGACAGACTAAAGAGGCAACAAGGATGGGGGTGGGGGGGTTGGCATGTATATCACAGAATCGCTCATTTGCTCAGTGCTACCAAACGCCTCTAAAGTTTTGGCAGTAAAGATCGAAAACCAAAACCTTCTCATTGTGGTTGTACACAAGCCTCTGGATGCAACTTCCAGGCAGTTCCAGGAACGGCTTTTGAAAGTTGACCACTGTCTGGAAAATCTTCCAACCCCTGCCCTAAACATCTTGTTACTGGGGGATTTCAACCTGAGACATCTAAAATGGAGGAGTGTAGCAAATAATGTTTTAGCAGATATCACCTCAGGAGGCAGCTCAAATGAAAATTCACACACACACTAGCTATTAAATCTTTGCATCAAATTCACCTTAAAAGAACAAATAATAAAGGAAACAGTACTAGACAATATGCTGGACTCCATCTTCAATAACAACTACAATCTGATGCGCAATATAACTGTATGAAAGACAATACACTCAAATCACAACATAATAGAGGTTCAGCCATGTATGTGCAGGGCACATGACCAGCAAAATGTGATCAGTCATGAGGGTGCCTTCACGAAATTCAACTTGAATAATGAAAACATTCACAGGAAACAAGTCAACCATGTCCTAAATGAAACATGGTGGGAAGATATCCTGAACAACAGGTATCCGAACTTATTTTTTTTTTTTTTATTATCACACCGGCCGATTCCCACCAAGGCAGGGTGGCCCGAAAAAGAAAAACTTTCACCATCATTCACTCCATCACTGTCTTGCCAGAAGGGTGCTTTACACTACAGTTTTTAAACTGCAACATTAACACCCCTCCTTCAGAGTGCAGGCACTGTACTTCCCATCTCCAGGACTCAAGTCCGGCCTGCCGGTTTCCCTGAATCCCTTCATAAATGTTACTTTGCTCACACTCCAACAGCACGTCAAGTATTAAAAACCATTTGTCTCCATTCACTCCTATCAAACACGCTCACGCATGCCTGCTGGAAGTCCAAGCCCCTCGCACACAAAACCTCCTTTACCCCCTCCCTCCAACCCTTCCTAGGCCGACCCCTACCCCGCCTTCCTTCCACTACAGACTGATACACTCTTGAAGTCATTCTGTTTCGCTCCATTCTCTCTACATGTCCGAACCACCTCAACAACCCTTCCTCAGCCCTCTGGACAACAGTTTTGGTAATCCCGCACCTCCTCCTAACTTCCAAACTACGAATTCTCTGCATTATATTCACACCACACATTGCCCTCAGACATGACATCTCCACTGCCTCCAGCCTTCTCCTCGCTGCAACATTCATCACCCACGCTTCACACCCATATAAGAGCGTTGGTAAAACTATACTCTCATACATTCCCCTCTTTGCCTCCAAGGACAAAGTTCTTTGTCTCCACAGACTCCTAAGTGCACCACTCACTCTTTTTCCCTCATCAATTCTATGATTCACCTCATCTTTCATAGACCCATCCGCTGACACGTCCACTCCCAAATATCTGAATACGTTCACCTCCTCCATACTCTCTCCCTCCAATCTGATATTCAATCTTTCATCACCTAATCTTTTTGTTATCCTCATAACCTTACTCTTTCCTGTATTCACCTTTAATTTTCTTCTTTTGCACACCCTACCAAATTCATCCACCAATCTCTGCAACTTCTCTTCAGAATCTCCCAAGAGCACAGTGTCATCGGCAAAGAGCAGCTGTGACAACTCCCACTTTGTGTGTGATTCTTTATCTTTTAACTCCACGCCTCTTGCCAAGACCCTCGCATTTACTTCTCTTACAACCCCATCTATAAATATATTAAACAACCACGGTGACATCACACATCCTTGTCTAAGGCCTACTTTTACTGGGAAAAAATTTCCCTCTTTCCTACATACTCTAACTTGAGCCTCACTATCCTCGTAAAAACTCTTCACTGCTTTCAGTAACCTACCTCCTACACCATACACTTGCAACATCTGCCACATTGCCCCCCTATCCACCCTGTCATACGCCTTTTCCAAATCCATAAATGCCACAAAGACCTCTTTAGCCTTATCTAAATACTGTTCACTTATATGTTTCACTGTAAACACCTGGTCCACACACCCCCTACCTTTCCTAAAGCCTCCTTGTTCATCTGCTATCCTATTCTCCGTCTTACTCTTAATTCTTTCAATTATAACTCTACCATACACTTTACCAGGTACACTCAACAGACTTATCCCCCTATAATTTTTGCACTCTCTTTTATCCCCTTTGCCTTTATACAAAGGAACTATGCATGCTCTCTGCCAATCCCTAGGTACCTTACCCTCTTCCATACATTTATTAAATAATTGCACCAACCACTCCAAAACTATATCCCCACCTGCTTTTAACATTTCTATCTTTATCCCATCAATCCCGGCTGCCTTACCCCCTTTCATTTTACCTACTGCCTCACGAACTTCCCCCACACTCACAACTGGCTCTTCCTCACTCCTACAAGATGTTATTCCTCCTTGCCCTATACACGAAATCACAGCTTCCCTATCTTCATCAACATTTAACAATTCCTCAAAATATTCCTTCCATCTTCCCAATACCTCTACCTCTCCATTTAATAACTCTCCTCTCCTATTTTTAACTGACAAATCCATTTGTTCTCTAGGCTTTCTTAACTTGTTAATCTCACTCCAAAACTTTTTCTTATTTTCAACAAAATTTGTTGATAACATCTCACCCACTCTCTCATTTGCTCTCTTTTTACATTGCTTCACCACTCTCTTAACTTCTCTCTTTTTCTCCATATACTCTTCCCTCCTTGCATCACTTCTACTTTGTAAAAACTTCTCATATGCTAACTTTTTCTCCCTTACTACTCTCTTTACATCATCATTCCACCAATCGCTCCTCTTCCCTCCTGCACCCACTTTCCTGTAACCACAAACTTCTGCTGAACACTCTAACACTACATTTTTAAACCTACCCCATACCTCTTCGACCCCATTGCCTATGCTCTCATTAGCCCATCTATCCTCCAATAGCTGTTTATATCTTACCCTAACTGCCTCCTCTTTTAGTTTATAAACCTTCACCTCTCTCTTCCCTGATGCTTCTATTCTCCTTGTATCCCATCTACCTTTTACTCTCAGTGTAGCTACAACTAGAAAGTGATCTGATATATCTGTGGCCCCTCTATAAACATGTACATCCTGAAGTCTACTCAACAGTCTTTTATCTACCAATACATAATCCAACAAACTACTGTCATTTCGCCCTACATCATATCGTGTATACTTATTTATCCTCTTTTTCTTAAAATATGTATTACCTATAACTAAACCCCTTTCTATACAAAGTTCAATCAAAGGGCTCCCATTATCATTTACACCTGGCACCCCAAACTTACCTACCACACCCTCTCTAAAAGTTTCTCCTACTTTAGCATTCAAGTCCCCTACCACAATTACTCTCTCACTTGGTTCAAAGGCTCCTATACATTCACTTAACATCTCCCAAACTCTCTCTCTCTCCTCTGCATTCCTCTCTTCTCCAGGTGCATACACGCTTATTATGACCCACTTCTCGCATCCAACCTTTACTTTAATCCACATAATTCTTGAATTTACACATTCATATTCTCTTTTCTCCTTCCATAACTGATCATTTAACATTACTGCTACCCCTTCCTTTGCTCTAACTCTCTCAGATACTCCAGATTTAATCCCATTTATTTCCCCCCACTGAAACTCTCCTACCCCCTTCAGCTTTGTTTCGCTTAGGGCCAGGACATCCAACTTCTTTTCATTCATAACATCAGCAATCATCTGTTTCTTGTCATCCGCACTACATCCACGCACATTTAAGCAACCCAGTTTTATAAAGTTTTTCTTCTTCTCTTTTTCTTCTTATCCGAACTTATGCCTAGAAAAAAGTAATGCTGTGGCACTGAGGTCCGTTAAAGGCACATTCCATTAAGAAAAAGAAAGAGAAGATGTAAACTTAAAAGAGAAAGACGTTCCCTATACAGGCGAAGAAGAATCACAGAGCTACTGAGAGGGGCCAGTATATTGGAAATATGAAAGGAGGTACTAGCCAAAGAAATAGGAAATATCTAGCTTATACTTAAGGAATGTAACAGGCGACGAGAATCTCAGGAATAACTAAAAACTATCAATGAAATTGAAAGAAACCCAAAATACTTCTTTTGTTATGCAAAATCTAAGGAGAAAACAACATCCACTATTGGACTCATGTCTAGAAGAGATAGGACCTACACAGATAACAGCAAAGAAATAAGTGAAATACTGAAGTCCCATAAAGACTCAGTGTTCAGTGAGCCATTAACAAGACGTAAGGTAGACAATCTAAATTATTTTCTAATGACCTAGATCCAAGATCAGGACATTTAAAAAATCTCTGATATCCTAACACCACAAGACTTCGAAAAGGCCATAAATGATATGCCCATGCACTCTCCTCCAGGCCGGACTCGTGAAACTCCGTGTTCATCAAGAACTGCCAGAAGTCCCTGTCACGTCCCTTCAGCATTTCATGGAGAGGGAGCAGAGACACAGAAGTCGTCTCACAGTCACTAAAAACAACAGACAAAGCCCCACTCCACAAAGGTGGGAGTAAAGCAATTGCAAAGAACTACAGACCGATAGTGCTAACATCCCACATCATAAAAATCTTTGAATGGGTTCTAAGAAGCAAGATCGTCAACCACCTAGATACCCAACAGTTACACAACCCAGGGTAAAACGAGTTTAGAACGAGTCGCTCTTGCCTGTCTCAACTGGCCTAGTATTGCAAGGTCCTTAGAGGATAAACAAATAGAAAATGCATTATACACAAACTTTGCAAAATCCTTTGACAAGTGCGACCACGGAATAATATCACACAAAATGCGTGATAAACTAATAACAAGAAAATTTGGTAGATGGATCTATAACTTCCAAACAAATAGAACACAAAGAGTAATAGTACACAGAGTAAAATCTTAGGAAGCTACAGAGAAAAGCTCTTTTACATAAGGCACAGTACTCGCTCCAATCCTATTCCTCATCCTCAAATCTGACATAGATGTAAGCCACAGCTTTTGTCTTCCTTTGCAGATGACACCCGAACTGCCATGCCACTGTCCTTCATCGAATACACTACAAGATTCCAAACGGACATCAACCAAATCTCTAAATGGGCCGCAGAAATCAATATGAAATTCAGTGAAATTTCAACTACTTAGATATGGAAAACTTGAGGAAATTAAAACTTTATCAGGGTATAAATGAAATTCTAAATACACAATAGAGAGAGAAACTAATGTGAAGGACCTGGGAGTGATTATGTTAGAAGATGACTTCTTCAAATTCCACCACAACGTATCTACCTCATCTGCTAGAAAAATGGTAGGATGGATAATAATAATCTTCTAATCTAGGGATGCCAAACACATGATGATTCTCTTCAAATCGCTTGTTCCTCTCTAGGCTGGAATACTGCTGTACACTAACTGTCCCCTTCAAGGCAGGCGAAATTGCAGACCTAGATAATGAGCAGAGAACTTTCACGGCACACATTAGTACGATGAAGGACCTAAATTACTGGGAACGGTTGAAGTCACTTGATTTGTATTCCCTGGAACGCAGGCGAGAAAGATACATGATAATATACACGTGGAAAATCCTAGACGAATTAGTACCAAACTTGCACATGAAAATCACTCCGTTCGAAAGCAAACTCGGCAGAAGATGCAACATTCTCCCAAAGAAAAGCAGGGGCACCACGACTACACTAAGAGACAACACAATAAGTGTCAGGGGTCCAAGACTGTTCAACTGCCTCCCAGCATAAATAAGGGGGATTAACAATTCACCCCTGTCTGTCGTCAAGAATGCGTTGGACAGGCACCTAAAGTCCGTACTTGATCAGCCGGGATGTTTTTCGTATATCATTTTACATACTTCCAGCAGTATCAGCCTGGCTAATCAGATCCTGATCCAGCACGAGGACTGGTCTCAGACCGGGTCACATGGGCGCTGATTTCCCTCTTTATCTGTATATTGCTTCACCAAGATATATGCAGTATTTACACAGTTATATCAACAGTATATCAATAACAAGCCAAAGAGAAAAGATCTGCTCATAACAGCAGGTTTCACACCACAGAACAGCCAAGAGTTGGTGTGTACAAGACCAGCTTGAGTGAGCATCTGACCCCAAGACTGAGTGGTCAAGCACAGCGTTATCTCGGCAGGTGGGGGCCAGTTCTCCCAGTATTGGTTGATTGAACTGGACAATTAATAGAGCAGTGCTCTATTAATTGTCCAGTTTGCTCCATTCTGAATTGCCAGTTTGCTGGTCGAAAGGGCATGTCAATGGGTGTGTGATTAGTCGAATTAATTGTAACGTACGAGGTGCACGTCACAAGGGTCTCCGAAAATTTCCGTAGGTCTAAGGTGTATAGTAATATTAACTTTAATTCAGAACAAATCTCAGTGTTAAGCGAGTTTTATAATGGTATCTGAAAGAGAATGATTCAACGGGACTGATAAATGAAATGAACAAATATTCAGTAAAATATATTTATTTTTATTTAAAAAAATTGTCACAAGTACAGAAGGCCAAACAAAAATTCCCTTAATTTTGTTTGAAATCCTCAAAATTTAATATATAAAAAGTTCCAAAGTTACTCATACAGTGAAGAGTAACAGTTACTTATATCACAGATTTGGTGGGGATAGAACCCATGGCAAACGAGTCCTAACTCTCGTTGTTCAGTGGTCCATGCCACATAAAAATATTCGTTTAACTGGCGTATTTCTATACATAACGGAAATGTTAGCATGGGTCACACGGTGACTACAAATAGTGGTTTTTCACAGACGAATCCGACACTAACATTATTACTGTATGCTCTAGCTCAAGTCCCCTCTAAATCGTAATAATACGATTGTTAGGTAATTGCAGATCAGGTGGGGTTTGAACCCATGGCAAAGTGAACAATTCATTTACAAAAACCAACATTTGTGGTCACAGTCGGGGACCTACACCAACACTCTTAAAATAAATACAAATATACCTAGCTGGATGAATCTTGTTAGGCCTGCATGGACCAGTGGCTAAATTTAGTGGGTTTTAGAACTCGGTTGCCATGGGTTAGTGCCTGACTGGTTCTGTGATTTGCTTGCATCCGTGTTATTACGAGTTACTGCTGGACTCACATAACCAACAATGTTTAACCCACAAAATAAACATTATATTTATTTCTAGTGTAACAAGCAGGCCTAGGATGACATGTTGATAAATTAGACACATGTGCAACTCTTGGGTATCTTTATTGAGGAAACGTTTCGCCACACAGTGGCTTCATCAGTCCATACATAGGAGAAACTTGAAGAACAGGAGGAGAATGAGGCTGACATGCTAGTGGAAGACGTTTGACAAAAGGGACTTTTTTATTACCCATATTTCTCAAAGGTATTTATGGCATTTTCATAGATTATTTCATCTCCTAAAATACTTTTTAGTTATTTTCTTTAAAAGAAGAGGTAACAGGAATATATAATTATTAAGAATTAATATTTATTTAAAATTTCCAACCTAATCCATTTACAAGTTATATATTTTAGAATTTTACACTAACGAGCCTCAGACACACGCAAACCAGACGAGCGAAAATCATATATATTTATATATATATATATATATATATATATATATATATATATATATATATATATATATATATATATATATATATATATATATATATATATATATATATATATATACATATACAATAAGATCACAGTAAACAACCACTGGGAAAGAATAGAGAAATTCCAAGCGCTCTCGTGACTACTCACATTAACAAGGAACAATGAAAGTAATGCATCAAAGGAAGGCATATAAAGGGTCTAGCCCACACCTCACTATCACATCCCACAACAAAGCAACAGCTGATGCACTACTCATAAGAAAGGGAACACTGCAGTAGGCCAGCTGGCCCAACTAGACAGGTCCTTCACACAACCCACCGACAAACTATTCTACCCAAGAATTAAGCATTTTAAAATTTATTATTTGTCCAATGTATTATTAAATTCTTCCCAAATTCTATTAATTATAAATGGATCTAATTTATATAAACCAAAGGAAATATTCATATTTTTGTCAAAACTGCTTTTTATGAAACAAGATTCAATTACAGTCCTGTCGACCATGGACTTGCTTGATACAACTTTCTCAACTTTTTGAAAATCAATTGGATGATTAAAATCTCTCACATGAATAAATAAAGCATTGGAATCTTGTCCAGTTCTAATGCTATATTTATGTTGTTTTAATCTTAGTACGAGATTTTTACCAGTTTGACCAATAAACTTTATCGCAAATTTTACAAGAAATCTTATAGACACATCCGTCAGCATTTTGGGGGGAATTCTTTATCAAAAGTTTTTTTACTGTATCAAGATTTTTAAATACGTCTTTGATATTAAAAGTCTTAAGAAGAGAAGGCATATCAACCAAGTTTTCATGGTAAGGGAGAACCAACATATTTTTAGCTGAATAAGGCTGGTTGTCCCTTTTTGGATTGCAAAAAGTAATTCTAGCAATTTTAAAAGATTTATCAATTACGTTTCTTCGGTATTTCAAATCATTACCTATTTCATAAATTTTTGATATTTCCTCATCTATGAACTCTGGACTACAAATACGTAAAGCTCTCAAAAACATTGAAGAGAAAACAGACAGTTTAACTCTATCTTGATGCGAGGAATAATAGTGGACATAGGAACAGTTATTTGTAGGTTTTCTGTAAATTTTAAATTTGAATTCATTATTACCCTTAATAATTAAAATATCTAGAAAAGGCAATGAGAAATTTTCTTCAAACTCAACAGTAAAGTTTATAGAATGGGCCAAGCTATTTAATTTGCCAAGGAAATGGTGTATATCTACATTCTTTGGCATAAGACACAAAATATCATCAACATATCTGAACCATTTAGCTCTATTTGGGAGGATTGTGTTAAGCAACCTTGTTTCAAAAAATTCCATGTATAGGTTACTAAGAACAGGTGAAAGATGATTTCCCATTGCCATACCAAATTTCTGAGTGTAAAACTTATCATTAAATACAAATTTTGCATCAACAATGCAAAGTTTAATAAGTTTAATGATAGTAGGAACTGGCAATGGTAAATCATAATTAACGAGTTCTTCATTTAAGAAACTTAATAAATTATCAACAGGAACTTTCGTAAACAAGGAAGTACCATCAAAACTAAGAATGTTAAAATCATTTAAGTCAGTCAAGTAGCTTAATTTATCAACTAAATCCATGTTGTTTTTAACAATAAAGTTAGAAATTTTGCCAACAATAGGGCTCAAAATGTCAACAAGCTATTTGGATAATTTATATGAAACTGATCCTATGGAGCTAATAATTGGTCTGACTGGATTCCCTGGTTTGAGTGTTTTTATTAGTCCATACATGTAAGGTAAAGATGGATTAGTGAAAGTAAATTGTTTGACTGATTCATCTTTGCCTTTCAGTAGAAGTTTTATTGTTTTACTGAAATTGCTGTTAATGGTTTCTAGGGGATTTTTTCTAAGTTTAGAATAGGTTTCAGTATCATCTAAGAGATTGTAAACGTATCTAAAAAATATTTAGTTGGATTAGGCTAAAATAAATTGCGCTTGTTATATATATAATAAGGTTAAGTAAGTTTTCTATGGTTCTTTTGGTGCAAAATTATATATTTTTACATTAACATTAATGAAAAAATATATATGTTTAAACGTATAAGAGAAAATTTTAGAAAGGATTTAATTTTAAATTAGTTCTTGCTAATTGCTCAGTTTTACCTATTTGTCACGATATATATATATATGTACGTATATATATATATATATATATATATATATATATATATATATATATATATATATATATATATATGTATGTACATATGTATATATATGTATGTACATATGTATATATATGTATGTACATATGTATATATGTATGTATATATATATATATATATATATATATATATATATATATATATATACATATGTATATTAATTCAAAGGACGTCAGTGACTGGGGTATCTATTTCCGCATGGGAAAGCGTTGATAAATGACTTGGACAAGACAGGAGACGAGGTGGAAAATATACATGTGGTGTAATAAGCTACAGTAACTGATTTTAACACAAAGCTCACTGAAGTCATCCGTGTCTTGGCACCGTAGTGGTACCTTAACGTTATACCTGATCTTGCTACAAAGTAGTACGATGGCGTCGTGTATGACCACTTGCTTGATGATCGACGTTATGGACGAACTGACCAATTTCTTCTTCTTCTTGTTGATGTTTTTTTTTAATCTCTTGCGGAGGTAACCCAGGTGTCTAAGGTGAGAGTTGTTTAATAGTTAAATCTTTTGTTTATCGACAATTAATGCTAATCTGTGTTGTGCACTGCTAATCTCGGAGGTCATTAGTCTCGTCAATATGAATTTTTACGTATCTTAGGCAGGCCATCTATACTGGCCGCTTTGGGTTTGATAGGTCAAGAGTAACGATGCTTCTTACTTTACGGTGATTACTTGAGTGTCCTTCATAAGTACGAGATGAATTATTTTTTTCACTTTCTCTAAATATTGCTGTGATTAGTTCAGTCGATCATTGTTCCTGAGTAATTCTCTCATTGTAGGTATAAATGAAATATCTTAGTCAAGACTTGATCAAGCTCACCTGAGAACGAAGCGTGCTACAAATAAATGCTTGTTATAAGAGTCATTGTAATACTAATAATATATATTCTTTTTTCCCTTTGAAAACAAGGAAAGTTTGTTTGTTAAGTCTCTGTAGTATATTAATAAAAAAAATATTTAACAAAGTGATTTCTCTATCACTTGTCATGGGACTACTGAACCTGCTCAGCATAAGGTATTCAACATGAGAGTGCTGTTACTCTTAGCAGAAATACTTGAATTTACTGAAGGTTTTATTGTGTCTTCAATTCACAGATTTTCAAACCATGATATGACGTAGTCGAACGTCTTTGCACTTCATTTAGCGTTTCTTGTTTGAGTGTTTCATATATTTAAGTGTTAATAAAAGTGTAAAGAGTTATAGTACTCGTTTTAAAAGGGAAACCTGATATAGCACATCAAGTTAACCTTCTCTGCACGCTCTCTTGTTTACCTACACCTTTTTGTAATACCAAGACAAATATCGCAAAGGAAAGCAACTGAGTGTCAATATTGAAAGAAGGACGTAAGAAGAGGAGAGTGTAGAGTGAAGAGGAAGATAGAAGAGCATGAAGGATGAGATAGGAGAATGGAAGGAAGGAGACAGTAGAGAGAGATGCAGTAACGTTGAAAGAGATGAATGTGAAAAGTGGACGGAGTGAATCGTGAAGAGATGAGAAAAGTGAGACAGGAGAATGGTAAATGAGGAAGGTGGAGGGAAACGGGAAAAAGAGTACACACAGAGAAAGAGGAAAGTACAGTTAGAGAACGTGCATCAGTGTTAATTCTTGGTCTACACATTCCCTGGACTTTTTGAATCATTCACATAATGACCTAACTAAATGTTCTGTACTTTAATCCACGTTTTGAGAGCTCCGCGCATTTGAGATTTATAAAATAGCGTATGATCTAAAATATCCAACATATATATATATATATATATATATATATATATATATATATATATATATATATATATATATATATATATATATATATATATATATATATATAGGTTACACTGAAATTCGACCTCAGCACCTCAAAGAGATGGTAAATCCAATACTCGGTGCATCTGCATCAATTCTTCTCATCGAGTTAACAACTTTCGTCAACAACTGCCTGGCTGGGCGAATCCCAGAAGAAATTAAACCTTTCTTCTTTGGAGCCTCAGTATGTGCGTTGAAGAAGAAGGATGGGGGAATCAGACCCATTGCTGTTGGAAACACTCTTCGCCGTCTCGTTGCCAAAGCAGCAGTAAGAAACATTCGCCTGGAAGCTGCCAATTTACTCCAGCCACACCAACTGGGCTTTGGGGTCTCTCAAGGCAGTGAAGCTGCAGCTCATGCGGCAAGGGCGTACATCAGGGACCTACCAGAAGACAAGGCCGTAGTCAAACTTGATTTTAGAAATGCCTTTAATATGGTGAAGAGAGACGCTGTCTTGCCAGCTGTTCGGGATCGGCCCCCCAGTCTTTTTCCCTTCATTTCAGCCGGCTACAGCAAACCCTCAATTTTTTTGTTTGGAGAACATGAAATTCTCTCATCAGAAGGTGTTCAGCAGGGTGACCCACTAGCTCCACTTCTCTTCTGCTTGGCTGTAAGAGAACTAACGTCCAGCCTACGCAGCGAGCTCAACATCTGGCACCTGGAAATAAATGGTATAAAATATCGACACAATGGAAATATAAACACATATGCAGTATAATGTGATCCATTATTGACAACGTTTCGCCCACACAGTGGGCATTTTCAAGTTACAAACAGATCTACCTGGGGTGGAAGGTACGCGAGTATTTATAGTCAGGTTCAGAATGCTGAGGTCAGGTGGAGAATGCTGCATCTGATGATGTACCGAGTGGGGTTATAGAGTCTAAAATCTTGGGTAGATTGGAAGGGAGATTGGATAAGTTTGTGAGCAGACCTTCTGCAGTGTTCTTCCATTCCTATGCTCTTATGTGGGATAGCGATGAAGAAGTTTCTTGGCAAGTGGTTCAGCTATGTTATAGAAGCCACTATTCTGGTTGAAGTTGTCGGATATAGAAATAAGTGATGATTCCAGGATTCTTCGGTTTGGAGTGTTGTCTTCTGTGGCGATAAGTCTTGATTTTCTGTAGTTTATCAAGTGGTTGTGTGAATTACGGTGTTGTACACAGGCATTCCTTGTATCGTCAGACCTGCTTGCGTATTGGTGTTCTGAAATACGTGTTTGGAGGTCCCTTGATGTTTCGCCCATGTATAATTTGTTGCAGTCATTACAAAAGATTATGTATACCCCTGCAGAGGGTGGAAGCTTGTCCTGTCTATCACTGATAATGTTCTTGAAGGTCGTGGTTGTGGAGGTAGATACTTGGAATGAGGTATTGGAAAAGATGTTGGAAACGTGTTTGGCAATGCAGTTGGTGGGGAGGACTATGTATCTCTTCTCAGCAGTGTCTTCTCTGGGTGTGTTAAAGATGTTTAATGCCCGTCGTCTGAGATATCCTAGGGGGAGAAGGCACAAATGTCAGCAAAAACGACTTTCTACAGGACTGAACCTAAGGAGATGAAGGCCAGGTAAAATGCAATAGATTTACCATACAATGAGAATTTGATTTACATACGTGAGAAAACGAAGACTGATTAGAAACACACTCTCCAACAAAGTTGGAGGGGTTCACAAGGTTCCTTGTACTCAGTGTCCTGATGACGAACTGAGAAATGTTAAAACACTTGAGCTAAGAACTTTCATCTCCCGTGGCTTGTCTTGCATGTATATATATATATATATATATATATATATATATATATATATATATATATATATATATATATATATATATATATATATATATATATATAGAGAGAGAGAGAGAGAGAGAGAGAGAGAGAGAGATAGAGAATAGAGTGAGGGCACAAAGTGTACACTTTCCAGAAAGGTGTAGAATTAGATGGTATATGATTGTGGTATAAAAAATAGTCTTTACTCTGGTTTAAAAAAGTATTTATGTACCTTCCATAATGACTACAAAAGTCATTATAAACTGATAAATACTCTCACAAAACATTTACCCATCAGAAAAACTTTTTGAAGAAAATATTAACACTGAAAAGCATAAACGAAAACTCATTAAGTTAAAAGAAACATTTTCAAAAAGATAAGATTCTCAAGAATAAGCTACAACACATAATCGAAGAAAAACCGTAAGAATCTCCCAATTTTAACTAAATCTCTGAAGCTGATACTAAGTTTAGTAATATAAAACTAACACTCCTTAGGGAAATATAACACAAACGTTATAAACCCAATACTCACATAAGAAACTAACACGCTCAGATAAACAAACGCACCGAATAAAGAAAATACACTAAGAGGAACACACACACACAAATGAAAAATGCAAACACGCGAAGCTAACATAGCTGACATCAGTTAAACGATGCATTAAGTGGATGTCATCATGAGACTTGACTAAAATTTCTCCTTTATCCTTATAGGCCCATCACATTCAGAAAAAGGGAACGATAAGGTCGAAGGCAATACGATGTAAATTGTTGATATAATTTATACACGGATTCTAGCGAAAAACAGAAAAAATCTGAGGGGATCAGGAATCCTCAGACAAGGCAAATGGTTGATACAGTTTGGTATCAAGAGTATGTATTCTTTCTCCTGCCATAAATCCTTGAAATCAACTCTCCCTTCAGCAGATCAAATATCCAAAGTAAATTAACTATCTAAATGGAACTGATGGAAAACACGTTTGTATGGAAATTAGCTCAGCACTGATTTGCATTGCCAGAGAGGGAACGAAGGCTTCCATTCACCCCTGTAATATTTTGCTCTCAGTGAGGGAAGCATCTAGAGTTTTTCCTGAACAATCCTCTACATTTAGATAGATAAATTAAACCATTTATAAAATTTAGTAATACTAAAATTTTCACTTAGAAATTTTAAATTTAAATATATTTCTCTTTTTTTCTTTAATTTCATATTGTCACTTGACAAGATGGAAAAGGAGGAAAAGAAAAAGACAAACAACAGCAACGAAAACATTTAAAAAAAAAAGTTTTTATATTCATATAGGAAGAAACTTCATTCTATTAATTTATCAACGATTTGTGAATCATTACTATAAGTTCTTGTCTGTTGCTGAATAATTACTCAGTTTACAGGCTGGTGGCAAGCAAATATTATTGTAGCATTACCAATGTTCCAATCTGGTGGTGAAGCAATATTTGCTGAAACATTAAAAATGCTGCAGTGTAATTGTGAAACTACAACTGCTATACCATGACACGAGCTACGTTCAGGTAGAGAACCAGACACACTTGAATAATTAGCCGTGTTATAGTGGCTGGTGACATGTGAGGAAATCATAATTAGACTGAAGTTTTAACGTTGTCGATGTATCGGCTGTTAGCCTTCCAAAAAAAAAAATTGGAATGGAGGATTCTGATTTTTATCCTCCATGAAACAGGAACTTCGATATCACTAATGTGCCATGTCATACATCACTGATTGCAACAGTTTGAAACTGTCACATACTCGCTATGAAGAGTTTTAAACCTGACAGCTCTTACGGTTTATTATTATTATTCCTTGTTTCTTGCTCTGCATAAAAAATTCTATTTATCAGAAGGCGGGCCAAAAGAGCACTGGTTCGACTCCTTGGCTAGTGCAGTGTATATATATACATATATATATATATATATATATATATATATATATATATATATATATATATATATATATATATATATATATATATATATATATATATATATATATATATATATATATATATATATATATATATATATATATATATATATATATATATATATATGTCTCAAGGACTCAAGTCCGGCCTGCCGGTTTCCCTGAATCCCTTCATAAATGTTACTTTGCTCACACTCCAACAGCACGTCAAGTATTAAAAACCATTTGTCTCCATTCACTCCTATCAAACACGCTCACGCATGCCCGCTGGAAGTCCAAGCCCCTCGCACACCTCATACATTCCCATCTTTGCCTCCAAGAACAAAGTTCTTTGTCTCCACAGACTCCTAAGTGCACCGCTCACCCTTTTCCCCTCATCAATCCTATGATTCACCTCATCTTTCATAGATCCTTCCGCTGACACGTCCACTCCCAAATATCTGAATACATTCACCTCCTCCATACTCTTTCCCTCCAATCTGATATCCAATCTTTCATCACCTAATTTTTTTGTTATCCTCATAGCCTTACTCTTTCCTGTACTCACTTTTAATTTTCTTTCTTTTGCACACCCTACCAAATTCATCCACCAATCTCTGCAACTTCTCTTCAGAATCTCCCAAGAGCACAGTGTCATCAGCAAAGAGCAACTGTGACAACTCCCACTTTATGTGTGATTCTTTATCTTTTAACTCCACGCCTCTTGCCAAGACCCTCGCATTTACTTCTCTTACAACCCCATCTATAAATATATTAAACAACCACGGTGACATCACACATCCTTGTCTAAGACCTACTTTTACTGATAAATAATCTCCCTCTTTCCTACATACTCTAACTTGAGCCTCACTATCCTCGTAAAAACTCTTCACTGCTTTAAGTAACCTATCTCCTATACCGTTCACCTGCAACATCTGCCACATTGCCCCCCTATCCACCCTGTCATACGCCCTTTCCAAATCCATAAATGCCACAAAAACCTCTTTAGCCTTATCTAAATACTGTTCACTTATATGTTTCACTGTAAACACCTGGTCCACACACCCCTTACCTTCCCTAAAGCCTCCTTGTTCATCTGCTGTCCTATTCTCCGTCTTACTCTTAATTCTTTCAATAATAACTCTACCATACACTTTACCAGGTATGCTCAACAGATTTATCCCCCTATAATTTTTGCACTCTCTTTTGTCCCCTTTGCCTTTATACAAATGAACTATGCATGCTCTCTGCCAATCCCTAGGTACCTTACCCTCTTCCATACATTTATTAAATAATAGCACCAACCACTCCAAAACTATATCCCCACCTGCTTTTAACATTTCTATCTTTATCCCATCAATCCCAGCTGCCTTACCCCCTTTCATTTTACCTACTGCCACACGAACTTCCCCCAAACTCACAACTGGCTCTTCCTCATTCGTACAAAATGTTATTCCTCCTTGCCCTATACACGAAATCACAGCTTCCCTTTCTTCATCAACATTTAACAATTCCTCAAAATATTCCCTCCATCTTCCCAATACCTCTAACTCTCCATTTAATAACTCTCCTCTCATATTTTTAACTGACAAATCCATTTGTTCTCTAGGCTTCCTTAACTTGTTAATCTCACTCCAAAACTTTTTCTTTTTTTCAACAAAATTTGTTGATAACATCTCACCCACTCTCTCATTTGCTCTCTTTTTACATTCACCACTCTCTTAACCTTTCTCTTTTTCTCCATATACTCTTCCCTCCTTGCATCACTTCTACTTTGTAAAAACTTCTCACATGCTAACTTTTTCTCCCTTACTACTCTCTTAACATCATCATTCCACCAATCGCTCCTCTTCCCTCCCGCACCCACTTTCCTGTAACCACAATCTTCTGCTGAACACTCTAACACTACATTTTTAAACCTACGAGCCCCGTGAGGGCGGGGAATGTGGCTAGGCCTGGGGACAGTTGGTCCCAAAGATGAGGGGGTACTTGTACCTCCTCCCATGGGAGACTTAAGTCTCGAGACACTCCCCAGATAGGGAGCCAAGGCCGGGTCACCACTACTTGGAAAAGACCCGGGCCGGGAGAATACCGGCCAAAAAAAAAAAAAAAAAAAAAAAAAATCCTACCCCATACCTCTTCGACCCATTGTCTATGCTCTCATTAGCCCATCTATCCTCCAATCGCTGTTTATATCTTACCCTAACTGCCTCCTCTTTTAGTTTATAAACCTTCACCTCAATATATATATACATATATATATTATATATATTATTGTGACCACGAACGAGTGGTATTGATTAATAAGAACACTGCACTAGCCAGGGACTCGAACCCATGCTGCTTTGGCCTGCCTCATTGTGGGCGAAAACACATAATGCCCACCATTTCGCCCACCATGAGGCAAGCCAGAGCAGCATGGGTTCAAGTCCTTGGCTCGTGCAGTGTTGTTATTGATCAATACCACTCGTTCGTGGTCAAATAATGTAAAATACTGGTCGTTGTACTAGTACACCAAACAAGGACTAGAATGAAATTAGCCGCCTAGAGTCATCCACACCATCGTGTGTCCTTGGGTAGCGAGTACAACATCTAGTTCGGCTGGATGCGCTACTGTTAAGGATCGTATGGTCCAGTGGATTAGGGCGTCATGTGTTTTCGCCCACCATAAGGGAGGCCAAAGCAGCATGGGTTCGAATCCTTGGCTAGTGCACTGTTGTAACTGATCAATACCACTCGTTCTTCGTCACAGTAATATAAAATACTGCTCGTTGTATTAGTAAACCAAACAGGGACTAGAATGAAATTAGCCTAGAATCATCCACACCATCGTGAGTCGTTGGGAAGCGAGTACAACTTCCAGTTCAGCTGGATGCGCTACTGTTAAGGATCATATGGTCCAGTGGATTAGGGCGTCATGTGTTTTCGCCCACTATGAGGCAGGCTAAAGCAGCATGGGTTCGAGTCCTTGCCTAGTGCAGTGTTATATATATATATATATATATATATATATATATATATATATATATATATATATATATATATATCGTGCCGAATATGTAAAACTGGCCAATTAACAAGAACTCATTTAAAATTAAGTCTTTTCTAAAATTTTCTCTTATACGTTTAAAGATATACTTTTTCATTAATGTTAATGTAAAAAATTATAATTTTGCATCAAAAGAATCTTTGAAAACTTACCTAACCTTATTATAACAAGAACAATTTATTTTAGCCTAACCCAACTAAATATATTTTAGATACGTTTACAATAATTTAATACTAAGTATGCACAGTGATATATAA
>NC_091361.1:6652982-6722982 GCF_038502225.1 Cherax quadricarinatus | reverse complement strand
ACTTGGTGGAGGTTGAACTACAGGAGCCAGTTGCTGGATCACGCCTGCAGTTTGTGCAGATCCCTCTGTGGTTCTGCCTGGTCTTCGTCCGATTGAATTCTTCTCATCTTATGTGTGTGTGTGTGTGTATGTGTGTGTGTGTGTACTCACCTAGTTGTACTCACCTAGTTGAGGTTGCAGGGGTCGAGTCCAAGCTCCTGGCCCCGCCTCTTCACTGGTCGCTACTAGGTCACTCTCCCTGAACCATGAGCTTTATCATGTTTGTGTGTGTGTGTGTGTGTGTATTAATATGTGTACTGCTCGTGAAGACTGATTTTCAAAATGGGATAAGAAAGAAATTAGTCCTGTAGCTTGCTACAACCTCATATGTGCTTGCATCAGGAGAAATATGTTCTGGGCACCTGATGTTTGTAGCATTGATGGCTCAGTGTTGTAAGGCGTCTAGGTATTTTGGTTGGTTTGTGAGGCGTCTTTAAGTATCAGGGGTTTCGATTCCATGCCAGTCGATATATTGTTATTTGCTTAAAATCCAATATCTTTTTCACTCGCGTGCGTCTTTCAGGATCTATGTAATGTTGTAAGAGTAACAACAAATAAGAGAGGAAACCTGTTTCAGAGGCAAGGCAGTAGCTTGTCAGAGAGGGAGAGAGCCATCAGCTTCCCAACCACTACCTTCTGTTCTCTCACACCTAAATTCAGGGTGAGGAGAGGGGACAACTTCCCAGGAATACAGAAAGCAAGATTCAGCCCAAGAATGCCTCTAATCGATATCTTATTTCTTGTGCTTAATCACGGTATATAATACAATGAAGAGCATTCCTTAAATAACTAGGTTTAAGTTTAAGTACACTAGCCTAAACTGAGAATGATTCGAAGTTTGTTCAGCCCTAATGCTATCATGTTTTATAATCGGTGATTTTTAGTGTTTAATTCCATCATCAACGAGCTTTGTTTGGAACTGTAATTCGGGCCTCAAACCCCTCTACCAGACTTATTGCAAACTCATTTGTGATTAAATATGGAGTCTGATACTTACGCTGTCCACATTAATTATTGGTTACGTTTGTTTTCACCTATGATAACCAAATAATATCTATATTACCTACACTTGCAAGTAATCTTAGCTCATCTATCTTATTTGTATAGTAAACCTTAAGGGAGCTAGTCACTCGTTCCCCTTTACTATCCCTGAGGTACCAGGTAATAACTGTTGTTTTTAACTCTAATGCTGCAGCCTGATTGTTTCCCACAAACACCCATACCTCTATAATCTATCAGTTTAAATTCCTAGACAAGTCATCAATTACCCTCTCAATCAAATTGGCTAACACAACCACTCCATCCCCAGAGAGATGAACCCCATCCCTTGCATACATATTACGTTTGCGAAAGAATAGGTCCCAGTTATCAATGAATGGGATTGCAAGTTCCTTGCAGTACCTGTCCAGCTAGCAATTTATAGCAATTGCCCTAGACATCCATTCATTGCCCACTCCCATTCTAGGCAAGATGCTACATATGACTGGGATCCCTCTCTTAGACCTAACTGCTCCTATGGCTGACCTGTACTTATCCAGCAGCTCCTCTCTCCTGCTCTTCCCAATGTCATTACCCCCAGCACTAAGACAGATAATGGACTTGTTCCCACTACCTGCCATAATATTATCCAACCTGCTAACTATGCCACCAACACCAGCTCCAGGAAGGCACACTCTCTGTCTGACCTTTCTGTCTCTGTTACAGAATGCACGGTCCATATATCTTACCTGAGAATCGCCTACTATTAAAATATTCTTACCTTGATTAGCAGGGAAATCAGTGGTGCCTTCAACCTCACTACCCACTGAAGTACACTCGTCTCTTAGAACAGAGAATCGATTTCCTACCTTCAAATCTTCTCTATTAACTCTCCTCATCTTCCTTCTTCCTGAACTGTGAACCACTTGCCACTTAAAGCGGCTGCCATTATCACTGCTGGTGACCATTTCATCCTTACCATCTAAATCCATCTCACACTCCCTCCCAAACTCATCTATGCAAAGCTTCAGCCTCCTATTTTCCTCCTAAAGAAGTAGAATCTCCTTCTTCAACACTTGAACCTGAGATTCTAAAACACTACAACAAGCCATGGTGCTTGGTGACAGCCCACGTTTAACTCCCAAGAGCTTAGGCAGGTATGACCACACGTGACCACTGGCCTCAGCGTACTGCGTACAGCGTCATGTGTGTTTGCTTCTCAGTCTGTGTCCTTTACTTGTCAATAATATATACACAGGTACAGTAACGTTAGAGGTAACAATAATCACTAAATACTTTGTGAAGCAGTTATAATCAAAAATATTAAGGATTTTAGTTACAAGCGGAATAACACAGAAGCTACTTCAAACCAAACTACATTATTTAGTAGGAATAATAGAACTAAATTTATTTAAAAAAAACCGCAGTTCAGAACTACATACTACTGTAAGAGCTAACCTAAATCATTTCCTGATTGTAGGTGCAGGTGACCCACAGCCCGGGGAACATATTGGTACCAGAGACTAATTACTTCAGGTGATGTCGGCCCTTCAGGTGTCATGATCCTCTCACACCTTTTTTGTATAATCCTAAAATTTCCTTTATGTATCTGCTTTGGAAGACCTCACTTGAAGGTCGAAAAATTCAGATCGTTTCAAATTTATTAAAACTTTTATGATACTTACAGTTGCCAGCAATCACAAGTTTCTGCTACACAAGTCAATACGTTTAATAATTTCCTACAGTCTGCTAATCTACTCTACGTATTATCCAGTGATACCATAGAGCAGGAATCTATGGAAATTGGAAAAAAAACTAAAATTTTAACAATAAGATTTTACATGGTCGCCGGTGGAAGTGAATCACTTTGTTTGACAAGTTGGGTTGTCAACAGTCGCCAGGAATACCAGTCTAATATAGCTAATATTTTGGTCACCACAGTAACTGGTGTGGTGGAAAAAAATCGAATTTATCTTTTCTTTCTTGTGAATTACGAGAAGTTGAGCTTGTGGAAATAAGGGGACTACAGCTTCAAAACTCTATAAATAAATTATATTGTTGGCAGAGATAGCAATATACTCAACAGAAGCCATTACTTCTCCAATAAACTTTCTACCTCAGTCGCTTAGCTAAACAGTGATAAAATAATAATTGGAGAGGTGGAGTTAGGAACATATTAAGAAAAGTTAAATAGTCATATAAGAAGGCCTATCACAAGCCGTTCGTCATCAGTAGGAGCTGACACAAGTGACCGGTTTCTCCAACACGCAAGTTATACTTTTTGTATGAAACTGAACACATATTATTCTGTTAAATAGTATTTCATTAGTCCTAGTCACCGATCGGATTAATTAAAAAAATAAGTGATCCACCGACTGGATTCATGAGCCCAGGGGTTTTTAGGTGTCCTTATCACCTACCCGAATAACAGATACCGCTAGCAGCAGTAAGATACACATACTTATAAACCCAACAAAAGAAAGGAAGATACACATACAAATTCATAGACTTACACTTTCAGGAGGTTATTAGAAGACTATACAGAACTACAGTATAACAACCAAAAACTACATCACAAAGCACTGTAGTCTGCATCCCCAGCAACAAACAAGCTTCTGACTGGATTATGTCCAAATTCTGTGGGAAATTGTCTTGAGCATCGTATGCAGACATTTAGGAATCGTCCACAAGAGATATAAAACCAGGGAAGTGTTTATGGGTATGCCCAAATGAGAACCAACTGTGGAAAAAAAATCACATCTGTACTAAAAGACAGAAACATCAAAACTGCCTTCATAATAAAAGGACTGGTCCAAATAGTGCTGTCTACACTAGTGCGGCTGCTGTCTTGGAAGACAGAATCTGAAAGAATACAAAAATGAACGCTGGTGGCATGCAGGAGGACAGGATCTCTGGTACTGGGGAAACATGTGTAGACAAGGATATGGCAACCCCATAGTTACAAAATAACAATACCACTGGAGATGGTAAACAAGGGAATGATGCCCCGAGGAATAGTGAAGATAAAATACAAGAAAAAAATGGTGAAAGCACCATTGTTAGCACACTATAAACCAAGGCAAACAAAAATCAAATCTATTTAAATTTTAAGCCTTAGGAATCTGCAGGCATGGAATATCTGGACAAACAGGTGGGACGTGCAACTTTGACCACCCCAGAAATTATCATGCCCACACGACAGCAGGAGAATGCAAGCTTTCTTCCAGTAAGTTTTTCATCCCTTAAATGTGTTGCTCTTCACTTCAGGAAAGACAATATATCGTATATTATCAGGCACACCACCTATAAGGGACAAGTAGATACAGAACATCCAGTCCATGGGAAAACCTAGGTAGCCACAACCACTCCATAGACAGAGAGAGGTTATAACATACACAGATGCGACAGAGTGGACAAGCAAAAGGGAGGGAGGGTTTTGGCCTGTACGCCACATAGTCACTGATGTGCTCGCAACTGCTAAACACTTCAAATGATGTTGTTGATGTTTTGGCAATAGTGATCAAGAATCAAAACTTTTTGATTGTGGTTGTATACAAGCTTCCAGATGCAACTTCTGAACAATTCCAAGAACTGTTTATTTTCCCCAGGAGGCAGCACAGATGAAAATTCGCCCACGCACACATGAGCTATTAAATATCTGAATCAATTTCACATTAAATTGGCAAATAATAGAGCAAACAAGACTGGAGAATTCACTGGACTTCATCTTCACTAACAATGATGATCTGACACAAAATATTGCCATATCAAAATCAATATACTCAGATCAAAATATAATATAGGTAGAGACATTTATGCGCAGGACTCCAGACCAACAATATGTGATCATTGACGTGGAAGCCTTCACTAAATTCAACTTCAGTAACAAAAGCATACGGTGGGACCAAGTCAACCATGTCCTAAATCAAATAAGCTTTGAAGATATTCTAAGTAAGATTGATCCAAACCTATGTCTAGAAAAAATTTATTCTGTGGCACTAGAGGTATGCTCAAGTCATATTCCCTTAAGAAAAATGAATATAAGAAGTAAATTATAAAGAGAGAGGCACTCCCGATATAGGCGAAGGCGAAGAATCACAGAGCTGCTAATAAAAAGGCTAATATATCTGTAATACGAAGGGAAGCATTAGTCAGCAAAATAGCAAATATCGAACTTAAGCTAAAGGAACCTTACAGGAGACAAAAAACGCGAGAAGAACTGAAAGCCATCAATGAAATTGAAAGAAACCCAAAATATTTATTTTCTTTTGCAAAATCTAAGTCTAGAACAGCACCAGTATTGGGCCCCTGCTTAAACAGGATGGGTCTTACTCAGATGACAGCAAGGTAATGAGTGAGTTACTTAAGTCCCAGTAAGACTCACGTTTTAGTGAGCCGCTAACCAGAGTAAGAGTCAAAGACCTAAACGAATTCAAACTTATCTGATATTTCCAAACACCACATGACTTCGAAAAAACTATAAATGACATGCCCCTGCACTCTGCCCCAGGCTCAGACTCATGGAACTCCGTGCTCATCAAGAACTGCAAGTAGGCTCTATCATGTGCTTTTAACATTCTATGGAGAGAGAGCATGGGCACTGGGGTTATCCCACAGCTGCTAATAACAACAGACATAGCCCCACTCTACAAAGGGGGCAGTAAAGCAATAGCTACGAAATACAGACCGATAGTGATAATATTCCATATAAAAATCTTTGAAAGGGTTCTAAGAAGCAAGATCGCCACTCATCTAAATACCCATCATTTACACAACCCAGGGCAATATGGGTTTAGAGGAGTTCGCTCCTGCCTGTCAGAACTCTGGGACCACTATGACAATGTCCTGGATGCAATAGAAGACAAACAAAACGCAGATGTAGTATACATAGACTTTGCAAAAGCTTTTGACAAGTATGACCATGGTGTAATAGCACACAAAATGAGTGATAAACGAATAACAGGAAAAGATAGTAGATGAATCTATAATTTTCTATAAATCAGAACACAGAGAGTATTAGTAAACAGAGTAAAGTCTGAGGTAGCTACTGTGAAAAGCTCTGTTCCACAAGGCACAGTACTCTCCCCTACCCTCCTCATCCTCATATCAGACAGAGACAGGGATTTAAGCCACAGCGCCGTCTCTTCCTTTGCAAATGACATCCGAATTTGCATGACAGTGTTCTCCATGGAAGACACTGCAAGACTCCAGGCGGACATCAACCAAATCTTTAAATGTGCCGCAGAAAACAATATGTAGTTCAATGAAGAGAAATTTATATTACTCCGATATGGAAAACGTGCGGGAATGAAAACTAAAGCGGAGTATAAAAAAATTCAACTATACAAAAGAGCGAAAAATAATGTAAGAGACCTGGGAGTTATAATGTCAGTGGATCTCACTTTAAAAGACCACAACATTGTATCCACTATATCTTCCAGATAAATGACAGGATGGATAATGAGAACCTTCAGAACTAGGGATGCCAAACCCATGATGACATTCTTCAGATCGTTTTTTCTGTCTAGGCTGGAATATTGCTGCACACTAACAGCGCCATCCGAAGAACGTGATATTGCTGACCTAGAAAATCTATAGAGAACCTTCACAGCACACATAAGTACGATAAAACACATAAATTACTGGGAACAGTTGAAAATCCTGGACTTTTAGCTCTGGATTGCAGGCGGGAGAGATACGTGATTATATACACTTGGAAAATCCTAGAGGGATTATTACCAAATTTACACACGAAAATCACTGCCTACAAAAGCAAAAGACTCGGCGGAAGATGTAACATCCCCCCATTGAAAAGCAGTGGCATCTCTAGCACGATAGGAAACAACACAATAGGTGTCATGTGCCCAAGACTGTTCAATTGCTTCCCAGCATACATAACGGTGATTGCCAATAGACTGT
The DNA here is from genome assembly GCF_038502225.1 of Cherax quadricarinatus. Taxonomy (NCBI): domain Eukaryota; kingdom Metazoa; phylum Arthropoda; class Malacostraca; order Decapoda; family Parastacidae; genus Cherax; species Cherax quadricarinatus. The sequence continues at coordinate 6,716,046 of NC_091361.1, read as the reverse complement.
CTTCAAGAAGGCTCTGGAGAAGAACCTAAAGTCAGTACCTGATCAGCCGGGCTGTGGCTCGCACGTCGGTTTACGTGCAGCCAACAGTAACAGCCTGGTTGATCAGGCCCAGATCCACCATGAGGCCTGGTCATAGACCGGGCCACGGGGGCGTTGACCCTCCCGAAACCTTCTCCAAGAATACTCCAGGTATATTTAAAACATTTAAATAATCGTTAATTAAACAGTATAATTGAAGCACCCTTGACAATTATCTTGTTCTTATAACAATGATCATTCACTGGAAGAAAAATTTGAAAATGTAATGACAAGGGAGTTAATGCACGAATTCCCCCCCCCCCCCTCCAAAAAAAAAAAAAAAAAAAAGAATATATTAATAGGTTTATGACTCAAGATAGGCACGTCCTGCTGACACCCTATAATTCTAACTCGTGAATCAGATCAACAAGTTTGAATAGCCGGCCAAAAATTCTGTTTCAGACAAGGCAAGTGAAACAATGAGTATACTCCATCTTCATACTTGGTCTAAAAGTTGCCAGGGCTGAAACCCAGCCAGGTAATTGTAAATCAGTCAACAGTTCTAGCGTGAAATGTGTGGAAAATATTTGCGCAATTTGAAATATATTCCATCGACAATAGATAAGTTTTGATTCATTTTTATTGTACGTTGAATTGGAACTGTAAACTTTATATGCAAATAATAAACGGTAGAAATGTTGTTACCACATTTATTTATATCATCAGAGCGTTTGATAACAATATAAAAAATATGAAGAATAATAACATTCAAGGGAATGACAGGGACAAAATCTTTCAATTGTATTTGAAATAGTATGGAGCTTATCTATATTTCTCTTTTGTGAATTATAAATGTTCTGGCGAACTTAAGTGGACGAAAACAATTGTCTCTTACTGATAATCTACTCGTACATATTAAAATAAGAATGGTCGATAATTTCATAAATTTTTACTTATGTAAAATTGCGGAATATATGGTGGTGTGGAGCTGTATAAGCTCTTGCTGCAATAGGAATTAGCTATCAGAAGTGATAGTAATCCTCATGTGTCATAAATTTAAGCTGGTTGAACTTATTTGTAACTAATAAGGCTAAACCATTTTGAGATTATTTTTATTATCTCCAATGACCCATGTTAATGATTTTTTTAGCATCAGATGGTGATGATATTACGTTTCTATGTTACAATTCCGAGAAACTAAAATACTCAGTGTATCCAGATAACTGAAGAATTTCTTGACAAACACGGAATTTCCGACTGGGAGGGTTCAATTTGCTTACGACTCTTTGTTGTATTTGTTACTGTATTTTGGTTTAAAAGTTTTCTTCTGTTAAATGGAATTGCAGTTGACTGTACTCATTTTACCTTTCTTATCAACATTAACCCTTGGTGACAATACCACGTCGGTGAAGTCGTCACCTAGGTTCTAGAGTTTGCACTTTGACCCCAGACTCAACTGGAAAAAGATCACCTTGTAATTCTTGTGACGCTTTGTGGACAACTTTTGCGCACCTAACTGGGAAGATTATTTTTTGGTAAAGGACTCTAAACAGATTAAATGTAGACAATTATATGCTACGGCAGCGATGTTAACATTAGGAATGTGATATAGATATGAGAGAATAAGCACATTCTCATATTTTACATCCAGTTCCAGATTACTTTATATTAAAAGTATTCTTAATTTTAATAAAGACACTTACAATCAGTGTGAACACTGAAGACTATCTGCAATTTTAAAATATATTTTAGGATCAGTATTATGAAAATCTTCGTTTCACACATTCTGTATATAATAGAACATTGAGTATAAATAAATAATAAACATTCAAACATTTGATTTGAAGACTCGACATCTTCAGTGTTCATGGGTATCCAAAAAGGGTAGGAGACCGTCCCAGCTCATATTCAGAAGAAAATTCTTGAAAAAAGTCTAAATTGAAAAATGAGTGAAAAAATCTAGATCCTCAGTGTGTGGCCACAGATAAAATATATTTTCATTGTCGCAGAGTAGATTCTAAACACGAGTTTAACAAGAGGTTCTATCTTCAGAAATTTTGTTTAAATATAATTAAGATTTCCCTTCTTCTATTGAGTTACTTCTATATAAAAAAAAATTGAAAATAATATTTGGAAATGCATTTCACCAGCGATGACATATTATGAGGAGCTGCTTCAGGGAATTAACTAAATTGGACAAGACGTCGGTAAACAAAACCAGGAAAACAAAGAGCAGAACAAGAATACAAAAGCTGGAACTGTGCACAAATGAGCGAGATAGTTGTAACAAAATTCTTTACAGAGTAACTGAAATATTAATATTTACACAACACTATAACTTCAAGGTCATTTACTACTCTGGTAAAAAAAATGATTACGCTCACACACAAATTAACACTTTTCAGATAAAATTAACACCCAGATGATAAAAGACACTCTTACAAGATATGTGTAACACTCGTAAGATAAAATTAACACTCACAAGACTAATAATATACCTCATTGAAGAGTCACAAATTAAGAGCTGTAGAAGGAAACAAGAAAATTAATACGAACCAACATTCTTTTCCAGAGTTTTACTGCAACAACTTTAACAATAATAATGACGACTACAAGAAGAAATAAAGAAGGTGGAGAAGAGGAGGAGGAGGAGGAGGAGGAAGAAGAAGAAGAAGAAGAAGAAGAAGAAGAAGAAGAAGAAGAAGAAGAAGAAGAAGAAGAAGAAGAAGAAGAAGAAGAAGAAGAAGAAACAACAACAACAACAACAACAACAACAACAACAACAACAACAACAACAACAACAATAACAATAACAGCAACAACAACAAAAACGACAAGAGCAACAACAATATCAAAAACAACGATAAAGAAAAGCGACAAAAGAAAAAGGAGTAAAGCAAAAGCAAAGGAATAATTCGAATTGATATTCGAGTCTGTTGATGAAGGAAAAAATGCGTAATATTACCCAAGTTTCAATCTGGTAGAAAATAATCGGCTGTTGTATTATTAATAACGTTTCAGTCTCGTGATGCAGCAGTTAAACAGCTCATACGAGAAAGAAGCTTATGACGACATTTCGGTCAGACTTAGACAATTGACTAGTCACACTAACACACGAAGATGAAGGAGCCAGTATATAATGGAGAAGAGGGCAGGACGGGACAAAGAGAGGAAGAAAGATGGAAGTGAAGATGTAGTGGTAGAGGTAATGATGGTAGTGGAAGAAGTAATAGTAGTGGTAGTACGTAGGGGGAGTAGTGGTAGTATGTAGGGGGAGTAGTGGTAGTACGTAGGGGGAGTAGTGGTAGTACGTAGGGGGAGTCGTGGTAGTATGGAGGGGGAGTAGTGGTACTATGTAGGGGGAGTAGTGGTAGTATGTAGGGGGAGTAGTGGTAGTATGTAGGGGGAGTAGTGGTAGTACGTAGGGGGAGTAGTGGTAGTATGTAGGGGGAGTAGTGGTAGTATGTAGGGGGAGTAGTGGTAGTACGTAGGGGGAGTAGTGGTAGTACGTAGGGGGAGTAGTGGTAGTATGTAGGGGGAGTAGTGGTAGTATGTAGGGGGAGTAGTGGTAGTATGTAGGGGGAGTAGTGGTAGTACGTAGGGGGAGTAGTGGTAGTACGTAGGGGGAGTAGTGGTAGTACGTAGGGGGAGTAGTGGTAGTATGTAGGGGGAGTAGTGGTAGTATGTAGGGGGAGTAGTGGTAGTATGTAGGGGGAGTAGTGGTAGTATGTAGGGGGAGTAGTGGTAGTATGTAGGGGGAGTAGTGGTAGTATGTAGAGGGAGTAGTGGTAGTATGTAGGGGGAGTAGTGGTAGTATGTAGGGGGAGTAGTGGTAGTATGTAGGGGGAGTAGTGGTAGTATGTAGGGGGAGTAGTGGTAGCGGCACAAGAGACAGAAAGAGGAGTGTAACAAGGCAAAAGTAGTAGTAACAGTAGCATTAATAGTAGTAGTAGTGGTAGTAGTAGCAAAAGTAGTAGTAGTCGAGTAGTAGCAGTAGTGCTAAAAGGATTAGAAGTGGAGTAAGTCTAAGGACAAGAGAAAGGAGCACTGCAGAAGAAGTAATGGCCTACGACCGTGTGACCAAAAACACACAAGGGAAAAAACTGAAGGAGAAGAAAGGAAGACAAAGAAAATACAGGAAGAAAGACGTATGGAGAGGAGAAGAAAACCTCAGGTTTGGAGCATTTGACAATGTATTGAGTAAAAAAACCAGATTTTGTTCGGATTTATAATTAACTCCGAAGGGTTAGCCACCCAGAACAACAAAAGAAAGTCAGTGCGTCATCGAGGATTGAATGTCTTATTTTCACTGGGATCCGTAAATCTTGTCTACCAGGATGCGAACCACACCAGCCAACTAACACCCAGGTACGTAATTACTTGCTAGGTGAACGGGACAGCAGATGTAAAGAAACACGCTAAATGTTTCCAACCTTGCCGGGAATCAAACCACGTGCACTCAGCCTATGAAGCAAAATTGTTGCCTACCAAGCCACGAGACGCCTAGGAAGGCATCTACAGAGATGAAGCCAAGACCAAAATTCATATTAAAAAAGTTGTGTATAAGGGATAATTCAAAAAGACGGCGTCTGTGAAGGCTAGAAGAAAGATAGACAGTTGGTGTCGGCAAGTCTACTACTTTGTGCTCCATAAATTTGTCAGAAAGAGAGCAGTCAGTTTCTCAAAAGTATTGAAGAAGACAAGAGAAACAGGAAACAGAGCAGACTCCAGAAGCATCAGCTGCAGGAAGAGAGGTATGAACTAGATCACTGCGACGGGTGTCAGTTTGGAGAAAAGTTGGATGTCTAAATAAGAGAAAGAGTTGTTGAACGATTTGAAATATGGAGAAGATATGGAACAGCATATTTCACAGGAGTAGGAAGTCTGTGAGAAAAGAAAGTCTGTTTAGCACGTGAGATGGCAGAGTATATGAAATCGGAAAGGTAGCCAAGACAAGTGGAAATTTCCGAGTCAAGGAACTGAGGGTTACAAATGCGGAGGGTACGGAGAAAACGAGAAGTGAGAACACTTTCCTTGACAGATGGAGCATAGAAAGAAAAGTAGTGAATATTCACGCCACTATGCACAGGCTTACGGTAGACGGAAAATAAAAGCCTGTAGCAAGTGATGGACATGCACATCAAGGAAAGGAAGCAATGAGTTAAAATTCCATTCAGCTTTGAAGTTGATGGAAGAAGCAAGATTTTTAATAATGTCGAGAAATGGTTGGAAGACACTAGTCATGGGGCCAAAGAGCAACGATGTCATCTACATAGGGAAGTCAGAGGGAAGGGAGCACATCAATAGTAGGAAGTAGAACAGGTTCGAAGTATTCCATATAAAGGTTAGCAAGAATAAGGCATAGAGGAGAACCCATAGTAACACTTAAGGTTTGATAATAAAATTTAACTTGAAACAAAAAGGAATTAGATCAAGAAAGACATCAGTGGTATAGGGAGATGAAATAACCTTTCATTGGCCCTCACTCTGAAAAAAAATAAAAATATTATCAAGAGAGACACTAGTGAAGGACTCAACGTCATGACTAAGCATCTTATAGGTCGGGAGATGGCGAACACGTTCCATGATGTCTTGAGTGTGATGCATGTATGGAGGAAAAAAGTACATCGAAAGGCAGTGAGAGTTTTGGATAGCCAAGAGGCAAGAGAATTAGATACAGAACCTCTGGAAGAAATGATAGGGCATAAAGGGATATCATATACATGAGTTGTAGGAAAACCATAGAAATAAGGTAGAGAGAAACAAATAATACGGAAACGTTAAACAAGATGAAGGTCAGAAGGACAGAGATCAGAGAGAGTCCGAAATTCATTGCTGAAAGTACTCCTGATGCGACCAAGAGGGCTGGAAACGAGAGGAATGTAGGTACGTGAGTCAGAGCAAGTCTTCAGCTTTACGGAGGTAATCCTCGCAGTCAAGAACAACCATCGAATTGCCTTCATCAGAAGAAAGGAAAACAATATTGGTATTAATTAGATTGAAGAGAAGAAAGGGCAAATTGGTAGCGTCGAGGAAGGTGACAATTGTTAGACAACAGGCTATCAAGAGCAGGAAGGAGAGTGCCACGAAAAGTGGACAGGTCAGGAAGATTCCGATAGTGAAACTCACGAAAGGAATCAGATGAGCTAATTAATTCAGTGCCAGCACAAAGTGTAGCTGAAATGGCAAAGGAAAGACCAAAACCAAGAAGTTCAAGCTGATGTTGGGAGAGTGTAACAGAAGATAGATTAGTAACACAGTCAGTAAGGGAGAATTTAGACCAAGTGCTTTCTGAGATAAGTCGCTGAAGTTTGCTCTGTAGTTTAGTAAATGAATTTGTGAATTAAGGCGGGTAGTTTGAAAAGCAATGGTAGCGAGAGGTTTACATGCCGATATACAGCGGCATGTACATTCACTAATTTTCTTACTATGCTTCCTTTGTCAAGAAAATGTTCTCATTTCCCTTTTTCACCATGCCCGTCGCATTTGTGTCCCCTCAGTTCCTTGACTCGGAAATTCCCATTATTCGCAATTTGCTCTCTTTCATCTTGGCTGCCCTTCCGATTCCATTACTCTTATGATGTCTTCTCTTCTTTACCTTCCCTATATATCATGTCACTCTAATCTCAACAACTCTATCCGTTCCATAGACATCAAACTTGCTTATCGTCAAACTAACACCCTTCGTAGTAATCTGATCTTGTAGAAACTGTAGGATGGACTGAACACATCGACTCCAGGCTGAGGGACTGATTACCTCAAACTCCTCCTCTCCTTTCACCCTTCTGATTTGTATTGGACTGATGAAGCCACTGTGTTGCGAAACATTTTAAAGATTCCCATATGTTACATAAGTGTCTCAGTCTTCAACTTCTCTGTTTTTTAAACCATTTATCACACACACACAAATCTAGTTCGTACCTCTCATCCTGCTGTTTATGCTTTCGGAGTCTGCTCTATTTCCTGCTCCTCTTATCCTGTACAGTATGTTGGAGAAACTTGCTGCCCTCTTTCTGACAGAGCACAAAAGAAGTGGTAGACTTGCTGCAACAAGTAATGCATTTTTATGTATTGTTAGGGATTACGGTCATTCTATTGATTGGTCTTCTGCTAAAGCTGTCTACCCTTCTTCTGGCCTTCACAGGCGCCTGATTGTCTTCTTCTCGTTTCCATTCCTCTTCTCCTTTCCTCTATTTTCTTTTTCTTTCATTCTTCTGCTAAGGTGTGTTATGTCCATAAGTTTTTTCATCTGAGTTTTTGGCCCCATTCTCGTGGGCCATTAGCTCTCCTGCACTGCTCCTTTTTGTTGTCCATAGCCCTTTGGGGGTTGAGATTCCTGCTCACAAACTTGCTCCCAGGATCGAAGCATTAAAATATAGCATTAAAATATATGTATATATATATATATATATATATATATATATATATATATATATATATATATATATATATATATATATATATATATATATACATATATTTTAATGCTTCGATCCTGGGAGCAAGTTTGTGAGCAGGAATCTCAACCCCCAAAGGGCTATGGACAACAAAAAGGAGCAGTGCAGGAGAGCTAATGGCCCACGAGAATGGGGCCAAAAACTCAGATGAAAAAACTTATGGACAAAAAAAACTTATGGCCCAATATTGGGATCAAAGTGGGCGAAATCGCCTATGCTTAAATATCACCTACACCGCTAACTTCGCTAAAGCGTAATTCCGTAAGTTTTCTATCAAATTTTCTGCTTTTGGTTTCATTACCTTCGGAAGAAAGATACTCTATTATTTCATAATATATATATATGTATATATATATATATATATATATATATATATATATATATATATATATATATATATATATATATATATATATATATATATAACTATATATATATATATACATATATATATTATGAAATAATAGAGTATCTTTCTTCCGAAGGTAATGAAACCAAAAGCAGAAAATTTGATAGAAAACTTACGGAATTACGCTTTAGCGAAGTTAGCGGTGTAGGTGATATTTAAGCATAGGCGATTTCGCCCACTTTGATCCCAATATTGGGCCAATTCCATTGTTGCACTTAACCAAACTCATAGCTGTTTAGCTAGAACGCCTTTCATTCTATAGACTGAGTTCGAGAAATTGCCCATTTACCTATTTCAACTACCCAATAAAGTGATCAGAAATTGCTAATTTGGACAATTTCAGACAAAATTCAAGGAAGGGCAGTTTGAAAATAGGGTCCAGAATAAATAATGTCGACAATCTTGGAACTAAAATAACATCACGTCTCAAGGCCTCTCTTATATTACGCTTGCGTTTCATTTTAAATTTTTATTCACACAAAAACACAAGATTTACTGTTATTCATTCTACTGCATAATGGTAATAATTGTATAAATAATGTCTTTACATTCATGATGCACATTAGACCGGCCAGTTGAGGCTTATTCAACGTGTGACGTCACTAATTTACTCATAAACTTTGGCAAAAATCGAACATTTCCGCTACTTTTTCCAGTTACTTCTATTTCGAAAACCATTCCAAATCATCTCTATTTCCGTAAAATGTCTTTCATTCTATTAAATGAGACCACCAAACCGAGAATATAACCATAAAAACAACACGAAAATACACCTCAAACTCGCTGTTTTACAACCAAAATACGGTCACATTTTTTTTTCTCATTCTACAATGTGTGCTGCAGGATTCCCTTTTTATACTGTGAACACTGACCACGCAGACGCTTTCTCTCATATATTGACGTACCAGCTTTCTCCTGCAAGATTGGAACCGCTAGAATTTTGGCATAGTGTTAATGGACCAACCCTGAAATGGCTAGACATTCCCCACTTCTATTTCTTCTGCGTCTAACTACTGTACTTCTACTACAACTACTACTATTACTATTACTACTTCAGTTACTACTACTACTACTTCTTCTTTGTCTCGCTTCACTTTCCTTTCCGTCTATTGTGCTATTACCACTGCTTCCCCTACATAGTACTTCTATTACTTCCACTACCAGCATTACTTGTACCATTACTTCACCACTTCCTTCTTTCTTCATCTCTCCACCCCGTCCTTGTCCTCCTCTTCTATTTATTCTGGCCCCCTCATCTTTTTGTGTTAATGTTACTGGCCAGTGGTTCAAATCGTTCCGTTATGTCGTCATAAGATTCTTTCTTCTATGTGCCTCTTACTTGTGTATTGTTCCACTCACGGTATTGTGCCTCTTTGTTCATTATTAACTAACAGTCTGGTGGTGATGGAAAGAATGTTACATTTTTTCCCATGTTTCATTCTGGTAGTAAAGTAACGTCTCCTGCATAATTACTTAAGTTGTAGTTGGTAGTGTAGTAAAGTTTTGTATTAACACCCAAGTCACAATTAGTATGAACACCCAAGTTACAATTGGCTGGTGAAGTAGAATCTGCTGTACCATTAACAAGATACAATTTGGTATGATTATATACAATACCAGCAGCGATTGGAGTATCATTAGCATAGCGGAGCCGGTGACATCCCAGAAAATCATTAGTTAATTAACGTTTTATTTTTCACAATGTATTGGCTGTCGACCTTCGGAAAAAAAAATGACGGACTCCGCCGGGAAACGGAAATTTCGATATTTCTGATTGTTAAAAACATTTTTTTTTTCAATATAATATTCCACATCAACCGTCCTTGAGCGAATAAGTAACTTATTAATTGTAAAATTAGTAAAAGTATAATAGAACAATTAGTAATTTATTATTTATGTACTCAGTGGTCAGTCGTCACGTGAGGTCACAGACCCTGAGCTGCTTTGGGGATTAGTGTGGACGGTTACAAAGCATGGCTTGCTTCTGCAGTGTTTTAAAAATTGAGGTTGGAGAGTTGAAGGAGGAGGTCTTGCTTCTCCAGGAGGAGATTAGGAGGCTGAAGGTCCACCTCAATGGGTCTGGGAGAGAGTGTGAGGTGGCTGGAGTTGTGGGGAATGAGGCTTCTAGCAGCGAGGTGCAGTCTGTCTCTCGCTGTGAGGAGGCTGTAGTTGGGGAGGTAGCAACGGCTACCAGCAGTGAGGTGCAGCCCAGCACCTGCTACAAGTGGCGAGTAGTTCACAGTAATGGAAGGCGCATCAGAGTAAGGAAAGTTAAGAGTGAAGATCTGAAGGTAGGAAATCGCTTCTCTGTTCTTCAGGATGAATATACTTCAGTGGCCAGTGAAGGTAAGGGTACTACTGCCCCTGCTAATGGAGGTAAGCGCATTCTTGTGGTTGGTGACTCTCAGGTAAGATACATTGACCGTGCTTTTTGTAATAGGAATAAGAAGATGAGAGATAGAGTGTGCTTCCCTGGAGCTGGTGTTGGGGACATTGTCAACAGGCTGGATAATATCATGTCAGGTAATGGGAGCAAGCCCATTATCTGTCTCAGTGCTGGTGGAAATGATATTGGGAAGGGTAGGAGAGAAGAGCTGCTAGATAAGTACAGGTCAGCTATAGATTTCATTAAGTCTAAGGGAGGGATCCCAATCATATGTAGCATCTTGCCTAGAAGGGGAGTAGGAAATGAATGGTTGTCTAGGGCAATTGGTGTAAATTGCTGGCTAGACAGATACTGCAAGGAACTTGCAATCCCATTCATTGACAACTGGAACAACTTTTATGGCAAACATGATATGTATGCAAGGGATGGGGTACATCTCTCTGGGGCTGGGGTGGTAGCACTTGCAGACTCGATTGAGAAGATAGAGGTATGGGTGTGTGTGGGAAACAAGCAGGTTGCAACACTTGGGTTGGAAACAGTAAATGTATAAAAGGCATTCAGCATGAAGTTATAAATAAAGACAATAGATCAGGTCAGCAAACAAAGGGGGACAGCAGAGGGCAGCAAGGGACTAGCTCCCTTAAGGTTTACTATACTAATAGCAGGAGTGTAAGAAATAAGATAGATGAGCTAAGATTAATTGCAAGTGCAGGAAACATAGATATTATTGCTATAACAGAGACCTGGCTCAATCTGAAAGATAGAGAGATGCCCTCTGAATGTCACATACAAGGTTATAAATTATTCCACACTGACAGGGTCAACAGGAAAGGTGGTGGAGTAGCGATGTATGTCAGAGACAATTTAAATTGTTGTGTTAGACAAGATATTAAATTAGAAGCGTCAGCCACTGAATCTGTTTGGTTACAGCTTCTCGAGGGCCGAGAAAAACTAATTTTGGGTGTGATTTACAGGGCCCCAAATCTTGATAGGGAGTGCAGTAAACTTCTATGGGACGAAATTCGTAAGGCATCTACATACGAAAATGTTGTGCTAATGGGAGATTTCAACTATAGACAGATTGACTGGAGCAATTTGACAGGAAATTTAGAGTCAGGTTACTTTCTTGATACGATCCAGGATTGTTTTTTAAAACAGTTTGTGACAGAGCCAGCTAGGGGAAATAACCTCCTTGACTTGGTTCTTGCCAGTAGGGAAACACTAATTAATAATCTTGAGGTTAATGATGAGCTTGGGGAAAGTGATCACAAATCACTCAGTTTTAATATATCATGGAATTCCCCTAATAATGGCAATCAAGTCTCCGTCCCTGACTTTCGCTTGGCTGATTTCATAGGACTGAAAAATTACTTAGGTGGGCTGAACTGGAATGACCTGACTAAGGGTCAGGTAGGTGGTGATGGTTGCCGATATGATGCTTTCCAGGGCATAGTTCTAGCTGCTCAGTCAAATTATGTTCCAAATAGGGAAATCAGATCAAACAAAAATGATCCTAAATGGATGAACAATAGATTAAAATATCTGATTGGTCAAAAGAGAGGCATATATAGGCAAATCAAAAGAGGAGAGGGGCAATTGAGAAATCGATATATTCAGTTAAAGAGAGAAATAAAAAAGGGAATTAGAAAAGCAAAAAGAGATTATGAGGTTAAAGTTGCAAGAGAATCGAAGACTAACCCAAAAGGATTCTTTCAGGTATACAGAAGTAAGATCAGGGACAAGATAGGCCCACTCAAAAGTTCCTCGGGTCAGCTCACTGACAGTGATAAGGAAATGTGTAGAATTTTTAACACATACTTCCTCTCAGTTTTTACACAGGAGGATACCAGCGATATTCCAGTAATGATAAATTATGTAGAACAGGACGATAATAAACTGTGCACTATTAGGGTCACAAGTGACATGGTCCTTAGGCAAATAGATAAATTAAAACCTAACAAATCCCCAGGCGCTGATGAACTGTATGCAAGGGTTCTAAAGGAATGTAAAGAGGAGCTTAGCACACCTTTGGCTAATCTTTTCAACATATCACTACAAACTGGCATGGTGCCAGATAAGTGGAAAATGGCAAATGTGATACCTATTTTCAAAACAGGTGACAGGTCCTTAGCTTCGAACTATAGACCAATAAGCCTAACCTCCATAGTGGGAAAATTTATGGAATCAATAATTGCCGAGGCAGTTCGTAGCCACCTTGAAAAGCATAAATTAATCAACGAATCTCAGCATGGTTTTACAAAGGGGCGTTCCTGCCTTACGAATTTATTAACTTTTTTCACTAAGGTATTTGAGGAGGTAGATCATGGTAATGAATATGATATTGTGTATATGGACTTCAGTAAGGCTTTTGACAGGGTCCCACATCAGAGACTATTGAGGAAAATTAAAGCACATGGAATAGGAGGAGAAATTTTTTCCTGGATAGAGGCATGGTTGACAAATAGGCAGCAGAGAGTTTGCATAAATGGGGAGAAATCAGAGTGGGGAAGTGTCACGAGCGGTGTTCCACAGGGGTCAGTGTTGGGCCCCCTGCTGTTCACAATCTACATAAACGACATAGATGAGTGCATAAAGAGCGACATCGGCAAGTTTGCCGATGACACCAAAATAGGCCGTCGAATTCATTCTGACGAGGACATTCGAGCACTCCAGGAAGATTTGAATAGACTGATGCAGTGGTCGGAGAAGTGGCAGATGCAGTTTAATATAGACAATTGCAAAGTTCTAAATGTTGGACAGGACAATAACCATGCCACATATAAACTAAATAATGTAGATCTTAATATTACGGATTGCGAAAAAGATTTAGGAGTTCTGGTTAGCAGTAATCTGAAACCAAGACAACAGTGCATAAGTGTTCGCAATAAAGCTAATAGAATCCTTGGCTTCATATCAAGAAGCATAAATAATAGGAGTCCTCAGGTTGTTCTTCAAATCTATACATCCTTGGTTAGGCCTCATTTAGATTATGCTGCACAGTTTTGGTCACCTTATTACAGAATGGATATAAATTCTCTGGAAAATGTACAAAGGAGGATGACAAAGTTGATCCCATGTATCAGAAACCTTCCCTATGAGGATAGACTAAGGGCCCTGAATCTGCACTCTCTAGAAAGACGTAGAATTAGGGGGGATATGATTGAGTTGTATAAATGGAAGACAGGAATAAATAAAGGGGATGTAAATAGTGTGCTGAAAATATCTAGCCTAGACAGGACTCGCAGCAATGGTTTTAAGTTGGAAAAATTCAGATTCAAAAAGGATATAGGAAAGTACTGGTTTGGTAATAGAGTTGTGGATGAGTGGAACAAACTCCCAAGTACCGTTATAGAGGCTAGAACGTTGTGTAGCTTTAAAAATAGGTTGGATAAATACATGAGTAGATGTGGGTGGGTGTGAGTTAGACCTGATAGCTTGTGCTACCAGGTCGGTTGCCGTGTTCCTCCCTTAAGTCAATGTGACCTGACTTGACTAGGTTGGGTGCATTGGCTTAAGCCGGTAGGAGACTTGGACCTGCCTCGCATGGGCCAGTAGGCCTTCTGCAGTGTTCCTTCGTTCTTATGTTCTTATGTTCTTCTTATGTAACTGCTTGAAATCTAGGATCTTTTGTTGAATATTATTACTTCTCGAGTTACGAAAGACTATTTTTATTGTTTATTAAGAAAATGGCAAATTCTGTTTGGGTTTATAAATAATAATTAATGGAAATAGCTTAAGAGAAGGAGTTTAAGAAGGTTTTGTTATATATAGGAAAATTAGTTCTTATTGAGTCTTTAATGGTGGGAGGGTGACAGTTATTAGAATAACTGTGTTATGGGTCATGGTGTTATAAGTCAAGGTGTTATGAGAATAACTGTGTTATGGTTTAAGGTATTATGAGTCATGGTGTTATGAGAAAAACTGTGTTATGGTTCAAGGTGTTATGAGTCATGGTGTTATGAGAAAAACTGTGTTATGGTTCAAGGTGTTATGAATCATGGTGTTATGAGAGTAACTGTGTTATAGTTCAAGGTGTTATGAGTCATGGTGTTATGAGAATAACTGTGTTATGGTTCAAGGTGTTATGAGTCACGGTGTTATGAGAGTAACTGTGTCATGGTTCAAGGTGTTATGAATCATGGTGTTATGAGAATAACTGTGTTATGGTTCAAGGTGTTATGAGTCATGGTGTTATGAGAATAACTGTGTTATGGTTCAAGGTGTTATGAGTCATGGTGTTATGAGAATAACTGTGTTATGGTTCAAGGTGTTATGAATCACGGTGTTATGAGAATAACTGTGTTATGGCTCAAGGTGTTATGAGTCACGGTGTTATGAGAATAACTGTGTTATGGTTCAAAGTGTTATGAGTCATGGTGTTACGAACAACTATGTTACGGATCAAGGTGTTATGAATCACGGTGTTATGAGAATAACTGTGTTATGGTTTAAGGTATTATGAGTCACTGTGTTATGAGAATAACTGTGTTGTGGTTCAAGGTGTTATGAGAATAACTGTTTATGGTTCAAGGTGTTATGAGAATAACTGTGTTATGGTTCAAGGTGTTATGAGTCATGGTGTTATGAGAATAACTGTGTTATGGTTCAAGGTGTTATGAGTCATGGTGTTATGAGAATAACTGTGTTATGGTTCAAGGTGTTATGAGTCACGGTGTTATGAGAATAACTGTGTTATGGTTCAAGGCGTTATGAGTCACCGTGTTATGAGAATAATTGTGTTATGGATCAAGGTGTTATGAGTCAGGGCGTTACGAACAACTGTGTTACGGATCAAGGTGTTATGAGTCATGGTGTTATGAACAACTGTGTTATGGATGAAGGTATTATAACTCACGGTGTTATGAACAACTGTGTTACGGATGAAGGTATTATAAGTCACGGTGTTATGAACAACTGTGTTACGGATGAAGGTATTATAAGTCACGGTGTTATGAACAACTGTGTTACGGATGAAGATATTATAAGTCATGGTGTTATGACCAGCTGTGTTACGGATCAAGGTATTATGAGTCATGGTGTTATGAACAACTGTGTTTCGGATCAAGGAATTATGAGTCATGGTGTTATGAACAACTGTGTTACGGATCAAGGTATTATGAGTCATGGTGTTATGAACAACTGTGTTACGGATCAAGGAATTATGAGTCATGGTGTTATGAACAACTGTGTTACGGATCAAGGTATTATGAGTCATGGTGTTATGAACAACTGTGTTACGGATCAAGGTATTATAAGTCATGGTGTTATGAACAACTGTGTTACGGATCAAGGTATTATGAGTCATGGTGTTATGAACAACTGTGTTACGGATCAAGGTATTATAAGTCATGGTGTTATGAACAACTGTGTTACGGATCAAGGTATTATGAGTCATGGTGTTATGAACAACTGTGTTACGGATCAAGGTATTATGAGTCATGGTGTTATGAACAACTGTGTTACGGATCAAGGTATTATGAGTCATGGTGTTATGAGTGTCTCACTGCTACAAACGTCACAGTGCTAGGAGACCATTCTGCATATACAGGTTCCGAATTTTTAAATAAATTTCTTTTATTGATAATCTCGATCTGAACTGCCGCTTTTAATGCAAATTTTCAGCCATTTAATTTTAAAACGGTGACGATACACACTACTTCTCCTATAATCAGCTATCAGTCAGTATAAGTTACTGCAACATACCCTAAATGTCTAAGATATCTTACCCCAAACAAATCTAGCAAGACCTAACTTAACCTAATCTTTTCTAGCTCAGTCTGACCTTATCTATTCCTAACTAAACCTATCCTAAGGTAACTTAGAACACTCTTATGTAAGATTTGAGGTGATATTGCTCCACCAGAAATATGTTATCTTATTAATTACTTGCAAAAACACTTATCCAGTTTGGAAAAGAACATTCATCCTATTTGGAGGACTAAACCGTCCATCCAATTTGCGAACTAAAACGCCCTTCATATTTGGAAGTCAAAAAACACCTTTGCTATTTGGAAGTCAAAAAACACCTTTGCTATTTGGAAGTCAAAAAACACCTTTGCTAATTGGAAGTCAAAAAAACACCTTTGCTATTTGGAAGTCAAAAAACACCTTTGCTATTTGGAAGTCAAAAAACACCTTTGCTAATTGGAAGTCAAAAAAACACCTTTGCTATTTGGAAGTCAAAAAACACCTTTGCTATTTGGAAGTCAAAAAACACCTTTGCTATTTGGAAGTCAAAAAACACGTTACCTATTTGCTGAATGAAAATTGTCATTATTTTTGGAGGACATAAACACTTATCATATTTTCGAGAACATAAATATTCCATCGTTTTGGAGAATATAAACTATAATCGTATTTTAAATTGAAATTCAGTTTCAAAGTTCGCTTAATTTTGACTTCTCAAAATAGTTTTAATATTCTTATTGAAAATATCGGTTTCAAATAAAGATTTAATACCATTTTCAGTACATGATGGATCCAGGGCGAGAACCACTGAGACATCTCTCGTGTCATGAAGCTGTCATCAACACAATAATTCTCCATTTAACACTGAAGTATTCCTCGTGATGTAAAGTAGTCATCAATAGATCAGTTTGAATTTAAACAATGTTTAATGCATTATGTTTCTTTCCACAGATTACTTCCACTTTGACACACGAAATCGTAATGACACGATTGCAAACAAACCATACCCCGGCCGGGATTGGACCCGCGATCAGAGAGTCTGGAGTTTTGAGACTCTCTGACCGCGGGTTCAATCCCGGCCGGGGTATGGTTTGGTTTACTTCCACTTTGATTACTAAGGTATTCGTCGTGTCATGAATAATAATCCTGACTAGTGTCACAATGAGCACAGTAGTATTTATTGAGTAATTAAGTTGGACTTATGCTATTGTAGTTAACAACTGTCTAGGTCCTTTTTTTCAGCACTCACGTATATCTCTTGTCATTGAGTAGTAAACAACGGTCAATCACGACTTTCAGTACTGAGGTATTCCTCATGTCAATAAGTAGTAATCAGCAAAATTAGTGCCACTAAGAGTACCGAGGTTTTCCTCGTATCACGGAGTAGTTATCAACAGACTACTGCCAATTTACGACACAAAAGGCGTCGTAAATATGAGCTTACAGTATGAAAGGTGAATGTAGTTGGTCTGTCTAACAAAGGACACATTTCATTCTTCGTCTTCTTGATTCGCAGGTACTCTCCCGGCGCGGGCCTTTTCCAAGTGGTGGCCCAGCCTTGGCTCCCTTTCTCGGGACTATCTCAGACTAATGTCTGCCATGGGAGAAGGTACAGGTACCTCCTCATTGTTGGGACCAACTATCCCCAGGCCTAGCCACATTCCCCTCCCTCACGGGGCTCGTAGGGAGAAGCTAGGCCTCACTGGTCTGCCATCCCCGCCCCAAGGGGGCTAATGGGAATGGCAGTCTTGTGAGCTGCAAGCTCTGGCTCAGGCACGTACCCTACTCTAGAAGAGCTGGGCATGGTGTCGATCACACACATTTCTTTTATATATTTACTGTTATATTGCAATGATCGCTAATTTAATCTAGGACTATAAAACCTTATACGTATTATATAATTGACAAGAGAGAAAACTGAGTAAAATGTTTCCTCGCTGGAAAATGTAAAAATTGTTTAACTGAATTCCTTTACGAGAAGTTGTGTGAAAAGTTATTCATTCTCTTCAAAGGGACAATTCTTTAATCTCAGGATTTTCCGTTTCTGGTCTACAGTGTGAGTATTGAATACATTTATATCATGATAATGTTATCACTAAATTATGATAATTTTCTAAAAATTCGTTTTATTATGAACAATTTAATATTTCCCAACAATTGACACGAATAAGCTAAGGCAAATAATTCATTTTCTTCACTTAACATATAATTATTGTTATATTCATGAATACTATAACCTTGTGAGCAAAGTAGTGAGTCAGCTACGTCCTGGAGAGTAAGGTTCTACACATGCAATGACCTCATAAACAAGGTAGTGTCATAACAATAATAATACAGAGCCGACAAGCTGAGGAATTAAACACATGTGAAACACCTGGGTTACCTTATTAGAAAACTTTTATTAACCAATAATTATGTCAATTCAGTAAAGATATTAATTGAATGTAATGCAACTGGAACAGTAGAAGAAGAGATAATCAGTCCCTCAGGCTTTAGAACTATTCACAGATTCAATGAAAAATGAGGTGATCAGTCCCTCTACCTGTGTTCTATGTATAGTTCTACAAGGCTGAGGGACTGATGACCTCGCCTTCTACTGTCTCCAGTTTCAACAACTAAAAACAATCTCCGCATTAAATTGAGAAATCCACTGGTTGGTGAAACGTCTTCAAATAAAGATATCCAGGTATTGCAAATGTGTCCAGGTCCTCATCTTGTCGACATTATATATAATTAACCTAAAGAATAAAAAAGCCACAATACCGTGACTGGAACAATACACAGATAACCAGAATAAAGGAGAAAGTGACTTCTGACGACACTTCGGTCCACTTACATCATTAACTACTCCAAGTCAAACCAAAAAGTGATCATAAGTTTCTTTCTCATACATGTAGTTTATTTGTGTAAAATTATTCTAATGATACATGTCTGACAT
This sequence comes from Cherax quadricarinatus, assembly GCF_038502225.1. Classification (NCBI taxonomy): domain Eukaryota; kingdom Metazoa; phylum Arthropoda; class Malacostraca; order Decapoda; family Parastacidae; genus Cherax; species Cherax quadricarinatus. The sequence continues at coordinate 6,697,150 of NC_091361.1, read as the reverse complement.
AGCTACGCCATGGCTCTTGGTACAAACGTAATGTCCTACAAACTATTCACTACCCTCTAGTTCAATTCATAGACTTTACCTACTTTCAATAGAAGGACCCTCACACCAAGGGCGTGGCTTTCCTACGATAATGTTGGATTAATTATTCATACGTGTGGTCATACCTGTCCTAAGCTCTCTGGGAGTTAGCGAGGAGTGTTACTATGCACCATGGCTTGTTGTAGTGTTTTAGAATCTCAGGTTCAGGTGTTGATGAAGGAGGTTCTACTCGTACAGGAGGAAAATAGGAGGCTGAAGCTTCGCCTGGATGAGTCTGAGAGTGAGTTTGAGAAGGATTTAGCTGGTAAGGAGGAAATGGTCACCAGCAGTGAGACTGGCAGCTGCTTTAAGTGGCAAACGGTTTACAGTTCACGAAGAAGGAAGATAAGGAGGGTTAACAGATAAGATGTGAAGGCAGGAAATCGATTCTCTGTTCTTCAGGACGAGTGCACTTCAGTGGTTAGTGAGGTTGAAGGTACCATTGATTCCCCTGCTAATCAAGGTAAGAATGTTTTATTTGTAGGAGATTCTCAGGTAAGATATATGTACCATGCTTTTTGTAACAGAGATAGAAAGGTCAGACAGAGGGTGTGCCTTCCAGGAGCTGGTGTTGGTGACAATCAGTAGATTGGATAATATTATGTCAGGTAATGGGAACAAGCCCATTATCTGTCTTTGTGCTGGGGATAATAACATTGAGAAGGGCAGGAGACAGGAGCTGCTGGATAAGTACAGGTCAGCCATAGAAGTAGTCAGGTCTAAGGGAGAGAACCCAGTTACATGTAGCATCTTGCCTAGAAAGGGAGTGGGCAATGAATGGATGTCTAGGGCAGTTGGTATAAATTGCTGGCTAGACAGGTACTGCAGAAACTTGCAATCCCATTCATTGATAACTGGGACATATTCTATGGCAAACATGATACGTATGCAAGGGATGGGGTTCATCTCTCTGGGGCTGGAGTGATTGCATTAGACAATTCGATAGAGGGGGTAACTGATGACTTGTCAAGGAATTTAAACTGATAGATTATAGAGGTATGTGTGCTTCTGGGAAACAATCGGGCTGCAGTATTAGGGTTGAAAACAGCAGATATTACCGGGATACCGGGATAATAATACGCTAAACACGCTAGATAACAGGGATATCTTGCTACTCCTACTTACACTTTGATCACACTTCACAGACACGCACATGCATATATATATATATATATATATATATATATATATATATATATATATATATATATATATATATATATATATATATATATATATATATATATATATATATATATATATATATATATATATATATATATATATATATTGGGCTGGGATAGCCCAATTGCTGAAAAGGTGCTTGCCAACATGCTCAGGGCTGCAACATCAGATAGGGAGATTGCCCGTCTCCAGGCTGTGAGTGCACCTCACTCCGGGGACTTCCTCCAAACAGTTCCCATATCGGCAATGGGAACGCGACTCGACCCCAAGACCCTCCGTATTGCAGTGGCTCTGCGTCTTGCTGCCCCAATTCACACAGAATATATGTGTATTTGCGGCGAAGTGCAAGCAGACCAATACGGTCTACATGGTCTTAACTGTTCCAAAACCAAGGGCTGGCATGCAAGACACAATGAGGTCAACGACATCATTAAGAGAACCCTTGCTACAGCTGGATGCCCTGCCGAGAGGGAGTCACGATCACTTGCAGCAAACAATACCCACAACCCAGCAAACCGCCCGACGGGATCACCATCTATCCTTGGAAGAATGGCAAGCTCTTAGCATGGGACTATACCTGTGTGTCCACACTGGCTGACACCTATATCCATCACAGTGTGGGGCGACAGGGAGGAGCTGCTGACCACAGGGAGGAGTACAAGATCAGCAAGTACAGGGACATTAGCCAACAGTATCAATTTGTCCCTGTGGGATCAGAGACCTTGGGATCATGGGGAAAAAATGCCACACGTTTCCTTAAAGAATTGGGTTCCAGACTCATCGACACCACAAGGGACCCAAGGGCAGCCACTTTCATGTTCCAGCGCCTCAGCGTCGCCATCCAGAGGGGAAATGCTTGCTGCATACTTGGCTCACGTCCAGCCTCGGAGGAGCTGGAGGAAATTCATCATCTTTGATACATTGTGCCATTATATTCATGTTTATGTTTTTTTCTGTAAATGTATTTTGTTTATTAATAAATGTTCACATAGAATAAAAAATATATAGGGGGTGGTAGGAGAAGAAAATATTCAAACAGCTCCGGGGAGAACCTTGAGTTTTCTCTGAGGTACGTTTATTGTCTTCTCTGAGGATGAAGGTCTCCATTCCAGCTATAGAGAAGGCACTTCCCTATATATATATATATATATATATATATATATATATATATATATATATATATCTATATATATATATATATATATATATATATATATATATATACATCTAAGTTTTTCTCCTTTTTCTAAATATCTCTTGTTCTTCTTTATTTCTTCCATTGTCCATGGGGAAGTGGAAAAGAATCTTTCCTCCGTAAACCATGCGTGTTTGATGAGGCGACTAAAATGTCGGGAGCAATGGGCTAGTAACCCCTTCTCCTGTAAACATTTACTAAAAAAGAGAAGAAGAAAAACTTTATAAAACTGGGATGCTTGAATGTGCGTGGATGTAGTGCGGATGACAAGAAACAGATGATTGTTGATGTTATGAATGAAAAGAAGTTGGATGTCCTGGCCCTAAGCAAAACAAAGCTGAAGAGGGTAGGGGAGTTTCGGTGAGGGGAAATAAATAGAATTAAATCTGGAGTATCTGAGAGAGTTAGAGCTAAGGAAGGGGTAGCAATAATATTGAAGGATCAGTTATGGAAGGAGAAAAGAGAACATGAATGTGTAAATTCAAGGATTATCTGGATTAAAGTAAAGGTTGGATGCGAAAAGTGGGTCATAATAAGCGTGTATGCACCTGGAGAAGAGAGGAATGTAGAGCAGAGAGAGAGACTTGGGGAGATGTTAAGTGAATGTATAGGAACCTTTGAACCAAGTGAGAGAGTAATTGTGGTAGGGGACCTGAATACTAAAGTAGGAGAAACTTTTAGAGAGGGTGTGGTAGGTAAGTTTTGGGTGCCAGATGTAAATGATAATGGGAGCCCTTTGATTGAATCTTGTATAGAAAGGTGTTTAGTTACAAGTAATACATACTTTAAGAAAAAGAGGGTAAATAAGTATACAAGATATGATGTAGGGAGAAATGACAGTAGTTTGTTGGATTACGTATTGGTAGATAAAAGACTGTTGAGTAGACTTCAAGATGTACATGTTTATAGAGGGGCCACAGATATATCAGATCACTTTTTAGTTGTAGCTACACTGAGAGTAAAAGGTTGACGGGATACAAGGAGAATAGAAGCATCAGGGAAGAGAGAGGTGAAGGTTTACAAACTAAAAGAGGAGGCAGTTAGGGTAAGATATAGACAGCTATTGGAGGATAGATGGGCTAATGAGAGCATAGGCAATGAGGTCGAAGAGGTATGGGGTAGGTTTAAAAATGTAGTGTTAGAGTGTTCAGCAGAAGTTTGTGGTTACAGGAAAGTGGGTGCGGGAGGGAAGAGGACCGATTGGTGGAATGATGATGTAAAGAGAGAAGTAAAGGAGAAAAAGTTAGCATATGAGAAGTTTTTACAAAGTCGAAGTGATGCAAGGAGGGAAGAGTATATGAAGAAAAAGAGAGAGGTTAAGAGAGTGGTGAAGCAATGTAAAAAGAGAGCAAATGAGAGAGTGGGTGAGATGTTATCAACAAATTTTGTTGAAAATAAGAAAACGTTTTGGAGTGAGATTAACAAGTTAAGGAAGCCTAGAGAACAAATGGTTTTGTCAGTTAAAAATAGGAGAGAGGGGGTTATTAAATGGAGAGTTAGAGGTATTAGGAAGATGGAGGGAATATTTTGAGGAATTGTTAAATGTTGATGAAGATAGGGAAGCTGTGATTTCATGTATAGGGCAAGGAGGAATAACATCTTGTAGGAGTGAGGAAGAGCCAGTTGTGAGTATGGGGGAAGTTCATGAGGCAGTAGGTAAAATGAAAGGGGGTAAGACAGCTGGGATTGATGGGATAAAGATAGAAATGTTAAAAGCAGGTGGGGATATAGTTTTGGAGTGGTTGGTTCTATTATTTAATAAATGTATGGAAGAGGGTAAGGTACCTAGGGATTGGCAGAGAGCGTGCATTGTTCCTTTGTATAAAGGCAAAGTGGACAAAAGAGAGTGCAAGAATTATAGGGGGATAAGTCTGTTGAGTATACCTGGTAGAGTTATTATTGAAAGAATTAAGAGTAAGACGGAGAATAGGATAGCAGATGACCAAGGAGGCCTTAGGAAAGGTAGTGTGTGTGTGGACCAGGTGTTTAGAGTGAAACATATAAGTGAACAGTATTTAGATAAGGCTAAAGAGGTTTTTGTGGCATTTATGGATTTGGAAAAGGCGTATGACAGGGTGGATAGGGGGGCAATGTGACAGATGTTGCAGGTGTATGGCGTAGGAGGTAGGTTACTGAAAGCAGTGAAGATTTTTTACTAGGATAGTGAGGCTCAAGTTAGAGTATGTAGGAAAGAGGGAGATTATTTCCCAGTAAAAGTAGCCCTTAGACAAAGATGTGTGATGTCACCGTGGTTGTTTAATATATTTATTGATGAAGTTGTAAGAGAAGTAAATGCGAGGCTCTTGGCAGGAGACGTGGATTTAAAAGATAAAGAATCACACGTAAAGTGGGAGTTGTCACAGTTGCTTTTTGCTGATGACACGGTGCTCTTGGGAGATTCTGAAGAGAAGTTGCAAATGTTGGTGGATGAATTTGGTAGGGTATGTAAAAGAAGAAATTAAAAGTGAATACAGGAAAGAGTAAGGTTATGAGGATAACAAAAAGATTAAGAGTTGATGAAAGATTGGATATCAGATTGGAGGGAGAGAATATGGAGGAGGTGAATGTATTCAGATATTTGGGAGTGGACGTGTCAGCGGATGGGTTTATGAAAGATGAGGTGAATCATAGAATCGATGAGGGAAAAGGGTGGGCGGTGCACTTAGGAGTCTGTGGAGACAAAGAACTTTGTCCTTGGAGGCAAAGAGGGGAATGTATGAGAGTATAGTTTTACCAACGCTCTTATATGGGTTTGAAGCATGGGTGATGAATGTTGCAGCGAGGAGAAGGCTGGAGGCAGTGGAGATGTCAAGTCTGAGGGCAATGTTTGGTGTGAATATAATTCAGAGAATTCCTAGTTTGGAAGTCAGGAGGAGGTGCGGGATTGCCAAAACTGTTGTCCAGAGGGCTGAGGAAGGGTTGTTGAAGTGGTTCAGACATGTAGAGAGAATGGAGCGAAATAGAATGACTTCAAGAGTGTATCAGTCTGCAGTGGAAGGAAGGTGGGGTAGGGGTCGGCCTAGGAAAGGTTGGAGGGAGGGGGCAAAGGAGGTTTTTTGTGCGAAGGGCTTGGACTTCCAGCGGGCATGCGTGAGCGTGTTTGATAGGAGTGAATGGAGACAAATGGTTTTTAATACTTAACATGCTGTTGGAGTGTGAGCAAAGTAACATTTATGAAGGGATTCAAGGAAACCGGCAGGCCGGACTTGAGTACTGGAGATGGGAAGTACAGTGCCTGCACTCTGAAGGAGGGGTGTTAATGTTGCAGTTTAAAAACTGTAGTGTAAAGCACCCTTCTGGCAAGACAGTGATGGAGTGAATGATGGTGAAAGTTTTTCTTTTTCGGGCCACCCTGCCTTGGTGGGAATCGGCCAGTGTGCTAATAATAATAATAGTAATAATAATAATAATGATAATAATAATAATGATAATAATAATAATAATAATAATAGTAATAATAATAATAAAAATAATATAATTATTATTAATGACTCAGGAAATCATAGTAACGGGGTTGCAAACAAGCCAAGCCGAGGGTGGGGCTTGAACCCGCTGTCAAAGAGTCGTAAAACTCCAGACCGAGGCGTTATCCATTGCCTCAGCTGGCTACAATAAAATTCATCTAACTAGGATGTATATATATATATATATATATATATATATATATATATATATATATATATATATATATATAAAGGTGTATAATTATACTTAGTTGGATGAATCTTATTGTAGCCAGCTGGCCCAGTGGGTAACGCGTCGGTCTAGAGTTTTGCGATTCTCTGACCGCGGGTTCAAGCCCTACCCGTGGTATAGGAGAAGGAGGAGGAGGAGGAGGAGGAGAAGGAATAGTAATTCCTTTTTAAACGTTTGTCAAAACCTAAAGCTATACGACTTGTTTTAAGCCATAAATCCTAAAATATGGAGTTATAGTAAAATCAATAAATTCATGCTTTGTTTCACGAAAGTTTCACCACTGTCTACTGTAACAACTGATAATAAATGCTTAAAACCATAATCAACGAATAACAAAATTAACATCAAAGATATAAAGGTCATTTATTAAAAACAATAAAATAACAAGGGCCGCAATCTAGTTCTGTAGTCTTCCCAGTGTAACTCTTCTATCCATTCCAATAATGACTGCAGTGTTGTTAACAGATATTTACGAAGCTACTGCAACGCTCCTTTATAGGATTTCTTAGTTTTTTATTACGCATTTCCCTGTTGGAAAGCTAGAGCAAGGCGAGGGTGCAGTTGGGAAGCGGGTGAGTGAAGGCAGTAGACGTAGCAAGGAAAGGGCGAGGCAGGACTTGGCACATTGCCATGAATTGTTCATCATTCATGCTCTACGTACCATTGTCCCCTCAAGGAAGGTTCCTTGATGTTGGTGAGGGGCTCTTGATTTAGGGAATTGGATCTGTGCTCCAGTTCCCCAAATTAAGCCTGAATGCCTTCCACATCCCCCCCCACGCGCTGTATAATCCTCCGGGTTTAGCGCTTCCCCCTTGATTGTAATAATAATAATACGTACCATTGCACCTCTGCACTGCCCGCCACAGCACTTAAAAAAATACCTTATTCAGCTATTCAGTCTGTTTTCCTAATGAGTGTTGAAAGATATCCTACAATGTCGAGCTAAATGGTTCAGATATGTGGATGACATCTTGTGTCTTTGGCCAAATGATATGGCCCTTTATACATTTTTACCCTGATACATTTTTAGTCTCGTCTATTAAATTCACCGTGGAGAAGGAGGTGGACTGTAGATTTTCATTCTTAGATGTGTTGATACACCGTCTTGATAGAAAGTTTAATTTTACAGCACATAGGAAGGCTACCAATGTGTGCTCGAGACTAAAGTAAAAAGGAATGAATTTGTTGCTATGATTGTACAGTCCTGAGTTCCTAGAAGAAGAAATTAGGAAAATATTGGACATTGGCATGAAACTGCGATATCCTAAGGTGTTTATGGAATCGGCCTTGCTGGCAGCTAAGACAACTTATTATATAACAGAACCTAGGATAACACCTCAGACCAAGAATGTGCTGGTCCTCCCATATAACGAGAATTTATCTATACTGCTTAATGCTCTTAGAAGATTTAATATACAAGCAGCATTTGAAAATTCACGGACTGTTAGAAGCATCCTGATGAAGAATGCACCACAACAACGTGTTGGTGGTGTCTACATAGTTAGTTACAATCTATTCTATTTTTGACAAACGGGAAAATCGTTGGAGGAGAGAATGTCCCAGCACTGTTATTCGATACATAGAGCACAGGAGTCGAACACGATTTTCAACCTTATCAGAGCTATTAATAATTCGGCATTTTTTTTTTTATATTTTATTTAAAAACTGCATATACAAAAACAATGTTGTACAATACAACCAAAATAAAACATTGTGAACATATGTATAATACATACACAGTACTCCTCTCTATACATGAGAACCCCAACCCGCCCCCCCCTACCATTACTAAACATCCCAGAAAACCAATACATAATGTTACATCACAATATAGAGGTTCTAACACATAATAACAATATGTAAAAGAAAACAAAACACATAACTTAAATCGTAACACAACGAAACATATTTAACATGCGTTTCACGGAGACGCAGACTAATGGAAATCTAGAAATGAAACATTATAATAAACCGGATGCAACATCCATGTACAAATTATTACTATAAGAATACAGCACACACTGCAACCCACCCCCCTCCCTATTCCCAACAGCTGTATCTGCCGTCAACAGCCATCATAACCAAAACTATAAATAACATTAACATATTTGAATATAGAAACATCCTTAAACACTCCTGTCTGTCTCAACTATTGGATCACTACGACAACGTCCTAGATGCACTAGAAGACAAAAAGAATTTAGATGTAATATATACAGACTTTGCAAAAGCCTTCGACAAGTGTGACCATGGCGTAATAGCGCACAAAATGCGTGCTAAAGGAATAACAGGATCTATAATTTCCTCACTAACAGAACACAGAGAGTAGTAGTCAACAGAGTAAAGTCCGAGGCAGCTACGGTGAAAAGCTCTGTTCCACAAGGCACAGTACTCGCTCCCATTTTCTTCCTCATCCTCATATCTGACATAGATAAGGATGTCAGCCACAGCACCGTGTCTTCCTTTGCAGATGACACCCGAATCTGCATGACAGTGTCTTCCATTGCAGACACTGCAAGGCTCCAGGCGGACATCAACCAAATCTTTCAGTGGGCTGCAGAAAACAATGTGAAGTTCAACGATGAGAAATTTCAATTACTCAGATATGGTAAACACGAGGAAATTAAATCTTCATCAGAGTACAAAACAAATTCTGGCCACAAAATAGAGCGAAACACCAACGTCAAAGACCTGGGAGTGATCTTGTAGGAGGATCTCACCTTCAAGGACCATAACATTGTATCAATCGCATCTGCTAGAAAAATGACAGGATGGATAATGAGAACCTTAAAAACTAGGGAGGCCAAGCCCATGATGACACTCTTCAGGTCACTTGTTCTATCTAGGCTGGAATATTGCTGCACACTAACAGCACCTTTCAAGGCAGGTGAAATTGCTGACCTAGAAAATGTGCAGAGAACCTTCACGGCGAGCATAATGGAGATAAAACACCTCAATTACTGGGAGCTCTTGAGGTTCCTAAACCTGTATTCCCTGGAACGCAGGCGGGAGAGATACATGATTATATACTCCTGGAAAATCCTAGAGGGACTAGTACCGAACTTGCACACGAAAATCACTCACTACGAAAGCAAAAGACTTGGCAGACGATGCAACATCCCCCCAACGAAAAGCAGGGGTGTCACTAGCACGTTAAGAAACCATACAATAAGTGTCAGGGGCCCGAGACTGTTCAACTGCCTCCCAGCATACATAAGGGGGATTACCAACAGACCCCTGGCAGTCTTCAAGCTGGCACTGGACAAGCACCTAAAGTCGGTTCCTGACCAGCCGGGCTGTGGCTCGTACGTTGGTTTGCGTGCAGCCAGCAGTAACAGCGTGGTTGATCAGGCTCTGATCCACCAGGAGGCCTGGTCACAGACCGGGCCGCGGCGGCGTTGACCCCCGGAACTCTCTCCAGGTAAACTCCAGGTAAACATAACCACATTTCTGCAAAACAGAGGAAGTACAATTGCCAAAGATAATATATTAGGCACAATATGAACCTGCACAATCAGATTTTACAGAAGAGTCTCACTGTTACATAAAGTACAAGAAAGCATACATGTTGAAAGATAAAGTTCCTGTGTACTCATACCCATGTCCTGAATGTAGTCTTGATGCCTCACCTCTCCCCCCCCCTTCTGTGCTACACAAACCACCAGGTTTAGCACATCCCCACATTATAGTAAAAGAATCATACACTTACCCATAACCTGGGTCACACTCACAACCTTACATAACACATGACATGAAAAGTTCTCGGCCACCAATACACTCACCGACCCCACACAACTCACACCACATCTTTGTCCACCAAATGCATCATTCACGCCCACACAATCCTCAAGAAGCCAGATTAGTTATATCCCCTTAAAACCATTACGCCCATAAGTCCTCGACTCTAAAACTACGATATCCCTCCGAAAAATTGAAATACCATCTGTCCCCGGTGATTTCCTTATTCCTCCTTTGTGTTCCATAAAATATCGCTGCCAGGGCCCTAATGCACTCCCTCACCGACTCTCTACGTAATACCCACGAAGTATACACGAAGTCGGCGACCAGATAGCCCATCACATTCTGCACCGGCACTCCCACCCCGCCACATCTAAGCTTAATGCCCGTAAAACACTATACGCAAAACCCTGCTAAACCATTCTCTCACAGGTTCCAACCTTGCACAAAAATATACTGCATAATACACGGTGTCAATGTTCCCACACACACAACACTCCCTTCCCTCCTGCACACGACTATTACCTAACACCTTCCCAGTCGGCAATATATTATAGAGAAATTTAAACATTACCTCCCGCACAGCAGCCTTCAATCACAACCATTTCAGGCACCCCCATATATCGCTCCATGCATACATAGGATACATACCCACAACCCTAGCAACCACCTTACCACCACCCACCCGAGCCAGTTTACTTATCTTGACCCCACGTGGTTCCCTAGCAAAACACAACAACCTCAACATTCCCTCACACACCTGCACATCCCTACCCCGCACCCAACGTCCCAAATCCCTTCTCACCCATGCCAAACCTGTACCTGTGATCCTACCCTCCCTCAAACAACTGTGTTTAACGTACATACCCAACAACCTATAAGGCAATTCCATTAACCCCAGCCCTCCCTGGCGTACCAGGAGACACAAAACATCTCTCGACAACCAGTCACACTCCGGACCCCAAATACATCGGAACCCGTGCTTCAACAGCCGCTTCTCATCACATGTTTCCAACGGATATACACCTGCCACATGCCACAGCTTACCATACAATACGACATTCACCACAATCGCCCTCCGGTGTATCGTCAAACCTCCAGTATGCAATCCCGCCAATCTACCCAAAACCCCATCCACTGCTCCTTTCGAATTCATCTCCCGTGCCTCTTGAAGCTTTCCCGTGTGAACAGCCCCACACACCTTAAGACGATTTATCAGGAGAAAACTTTCACTCTGCCCAAAAACCCCACCCACACCATCCTCCACTCTCAAAAGCATCGACTTATCTCTATTAAGCATCATCCCTGTTGCCATGCCAAAACTCTCCACCAATTCACTAACTCTACGTAAATCCTCAGACCTTCTAAATAGAACCGTGGTGTCATCAACGTAACCTACGATCCCTGGTTCCACAGACACCCCATCCCTCTCCATCCCTTCCCTTACATTTTAACGTACAGCCCTATAGAACGGGTCTTGGAGCAACACAAAGAGAAGCTGCGACACATAGCATCCCTGCCGCAAGCCCAGTTCCACCCTAACAGGTTGACCTAGTTTACCATTCACTTGCTCCCTAACCCTTGCTATTGCATAAACTTCCACAGTGCCTCAAGCTCCAAACAGTCATACGCCGCATGCCAATCTAACGCTAAAACCCCATCTTTATTATCCCCCTACTGTCATCCTAATCTCCTCCTCATTTATAAGCCCACTCAATTTCAATCAATCCCTATTCACTACATTACAAGATACCCATTCACCCATATCGCCTATCACCTCACAATTAACCCCCACACTTTTACCATTCTTCTCATACCACGCATCCACATAGCAACCCATAACCTCTGTTAACAAAAGCACCTGCCCCTGACGGTATCCCCCAATTGCTCCTGTACCCACAAACTCATCATTTCCGTAGCCCTGTGATGATTACCCTGCTCTAGCAAGACGTACGCCGAAGGACAATCACCCCTTAAGACCTCATCAAGGCCTCCCACCACCCTCACTGCATCAAAATTACGATTTTGAATATCCCTAATCCGTTCTTTCAAACCCTCAATCTCACCCATCAGATACACCCCCCCCCCTTCCCATATAGCATTCCTGTAGTTAACCCTCAAGGTAATTTAAAATCCCATATTGCAAATGCCATTCTTCCTTTCCCCTCTTCTGATAAAAATCCCTCACCTTCCCCTTACCGAGTATGTCCCACCACCCAAGGACATCAACCTTCCCCCATCCTTCAGCCCACCACCTCCTCCAAGTGCACTCAAAAAATTCCCTCTCCCCCCCCTATTGCCGCAATAACCCAACATTCATCTTCCAGTAACCCCTGCAATGCTTTGGCAAAACCTCCCAATTTAAATCCACCAGAACCCCTAGATGATCAGAGAAACTTAGATTCAACGCATACACACTGCCCACCCTCACCCCCCGAGATACATAAATGCTATCAAGCCCCACTGCATAATCACGCTTAATAAATGTATGCATCACTCCACCCACCTCCCCTCCAACATCCACTACATTCACACTTCACAACAGATCCTCTAAAAACCCCGAAAAAACCCTCCCTCTAGGCTCCACATCCTTACATCGTACAACACAGTTCCAATCACCCTCTATCGTACAACACAGTTCCAATCACCCCCTATAATCGTAATGCCTGGCAGTGATCTTAAATGGTAGACAAGGACGTTTCTAAGGAACCTAATTAACGCTCATGTCCCCTTCCGCCGGCCCATACACCCCAATGAAACCCACCCAAACCCCACCCCACATACCATCCACCCAGACCACCCATCCCTCCTCCCCTACCTCACACCTGTGCAAAAGAATCACCAGTAATCACCAATTCACCCAAAGATTTATAAATTATGTTCCTGCAGGAACACGAGATCTGGCACATATCTCCAATACTTTACATTTGCCCACTACCTTCAATCCATTAACATTTAGAGTAAGGCACTTGAAGTTCGTAATGGGGGCTTACTCTTAGGCACCCTACACTTAGAACCCAGGCTAGAATCCCCACACTTGCCTTTACCTTCCCCTTGCACACACACAATATTCTTTAAGCCACCTTTACCTCTAGGCGTTACATCATGCCAAGCTTTCTTCCCTGTCCATTGCCCAGGCATCAAAACATCCTGACTATCAGAAATAACAGCAGCCCTCTTCCGAGAGCTATGCTCTTCAATCATTTCCTCCTCCTGGGCTTCTTCCCTGTGGACCTCCACTGCCACACTCTGAACCAGCCCTGTACCACTCACTTCCTTCTCGTTGAGGCCTCCCACCCCTGCCTCCACACTCACGGTATCCAAACCGGTATTGTCCACTTAGACACCGAAACATCCAATAAGTCGTGCAGGGCCTCCTGAATGGAAGCTTCCAGAACGAGTTGAGCAATTGCAGGCTCCTCGCCACCCGTTGCTGACACCAAGCCTACGTCCTCACCAATTCCAGTGATTGTCACACAATCAGGCGACAACGACTCCTCCCTCTCCATCTCCACACTCCACGCCTCCCGTGGCGAAGGCTCACGTTGCGTCGCCATTGCGTAAGTCAGCCGATCCGTAGTATCATCAGGTCTCCCACGTAGCATTAGACAGTGTGCCGCTATGTGGTCGTATGCCCCATACAAGCGGCATGTATGCCTCTGACCCGTGTACGTCACGCACACCTGAGTCCGGAAGTCCTCCATCCCCAGGGACATTTTAAGGGAAAAGTCTCTTCAGGGAAGCCAACAAGCCGCCCATCTCGCCAACGTCCCAATGTCGCGATATGAATTGTCCCTTGTCTTCCGAACACATGCCGAAAATCACTCTCGTCTGCCTCGAAAGGTACATTACGTACCTTGACCCAGGTGCAGAGCCTTGACACATCATGTTTTGATAAGTGCTGCTCAGCCGGAACTTGACAAAAATTCGTGCCACACCATTCAGGGAAACACCATAAAGGTCGTTATCAGCGATGCTGTATGTGTCGCATAATATCGCCGTCAGCAACATATTGGTATTCTGGGCATTGAGCACGCCCCTCACCAGCTCCACACAGTGTTGACACGTCTGCGGCCACTCTCCGCCATGATGAACGTGCTGTCACCTGCCACCAGGCATCAAAGTGCAGTTCCACGTACGTCCTCTCTACCCGAGGGTCGAGAGACAAATATTTCGGCAAATTGGTGGGAAGCAAGAGTCATCTTCCCTTGTTCCTCCTGGCTTGAAAGGAACATTGTAGAATCGGCAGTTATTAAGCAGGATAGGCAGGATAGTCATTATACAATATCAGTGATGCGCTGTTCAAATTAGATGCATTTTTAGTTGACACAATAGCACACAGTCTAAAAGTGGGCTCTTATACGAATGCATCAGACTGTCTTATAAATGTAGTGCCACAACGTGGAATTAGTGGCTATTTTTCCTGCAGTTTCTGAAGGTTGAACCAGACTTTGCCTCAGAATTATGTGGGATGAATATCTGTGGCCATCTTTCTTGTTATTGCAGATACCTTCCCCTTAAATGAGTTTATCTTAATGAGCCCTGTTTCTTTTATATAAGTATGAGAAGTTTTGCCTCTATATGTTACCATTTTCTCTCGTAACTTTAAATGGACACGTTGTCCCAGGGAGGCTACAATATAATTGCCAGTGACTTCTATATCTCTGACAACATATTTATGTATTTAAAGTTATTGATGTCATAGTGGAATATGACCGAATTTTTGATAATTACCACATTAATTTCGTTTAGGCTATTACAATATCAATGCCTGTAGGATTTTTATAATGCTAAAACATTTCTCCTTCTGGCTGTGGGCACAGTTGTGCTTGGGGGCACTTACGGTACCCTCTCCTCTCTTCCTCCCTTACTCGCTCACTCTAGTGAAGGTGGTCCTCTGGGGACGTGTTTGCTTGTACATCCTCCTCTTTTCTGCAATTTTGCAAGCTCCTGATGATGTTGAAGATTGAGACACTTAAGCAGCATATGGGAATCTTTATTCAGGAAACGTTTCGCCACACAGTGGCTTCATCAGTCCAATACAAAGAGGTAGGCGTAAGGAGAGGAGGAGAATGAGGTAATCAGTCCCTCAACCTGGAGTCGATGTGTTCAGTCCATCAATCTAGTAGAATGTACAGCATAGGGCCGTAGACGTGGCTTATATACTGTAGTGAGGTGACGTGAAGCAGGTGGAGGCGGGGTCATAGTGGTACCATCCACTAGTCGAAGTAGGTCTTCGTCCATAGGTTGAACAAGTGTTGAAGAATTCTTTGTAACAAGACCCCATGATGCTGCTGTGTCTGACAGTTGTGATGAATGGTTTGAAAAACCATTCATCACTCCTGATGATGTGTTGATTGCAACACAAAAGGTCTGACGGCTTCCCTTATTTATGCTTCTTGATATAAAGCCAAGAATTATTTTCGCTTTATTGTATACACTTTAGCACTGTTGTGTTGATTTTAGATTACTGTTAACCAGAAATCCCTAATCCTTTTCAAAGTCAGTAATATTAAATTCTACATTATTTAGTATATATGTGCTATTGTTATTTTCCTGTCAAATGTCTAGAACTTTACATTGTCTATATTAAACTGCATCTGCCACTTCCCCGGCAACTGCTTAAGTCTATTCATATCTTCCTGCAGTGCTCTAATGTCCTCGTCACAATGAATTCGACGGCCTATTTCGGTGTCATCGCCAGTCTTGCTTAAGTCGCTCTTAATTCCTTCATCTATGTCTTTTATGTAGATTGTCAACAACAAGAGGTCCAACACTGCCCCCTGTGGAACACCGCTCGTGAGGCTTCCCCACTCTGATTTCTCCCCATTTATGCAAACTCTGCTGCCTATCTGTCAAACATTCCTATATCTAGGAAAAAAATTCTCCTCTTATTCCGTGTGCCTTAATTTTCCTCAATAGTGTCTGATGTGGGACACTATCAAAAGCCTTACTGAAGTTCCTATTCACAATATCATATTTATTACCATGATCTAGCTCCTCAAATTCCTTGGTGAAAAAAGTTAATAAATTCGTAAGGCAGGAACGCCCCTTTGTAAAACCATGCTGAAATTCATTAATTAATTTATGCCTTTCAAGATAGCTACGAATTGCTTCGGCAATTACTGATTCCATAATTTTTTTCCAACTATGTAGGTTAGGCTTACTGGTCTATAATTCAAAGCTAAGGACCTGTCACCTGCTTTGAAAACAGATATCACTTTTGCCTTTTTCCACCTGTCTTGCATTATAACAGTTTGTAGTTATATGTTGAAAAGATCAGCCAAATTTTGCTAAGCTCCTCTTTACATTCCTTTAGAACCCTTGCATGCAGTTTATCAGGGCCTAGGGATTTGTTAAGTTTTTATTTATCTGTTTGTCTAAGGACCATGTCACTTGTGACCATAATCGTGCATAGTTTATTATCGTCCTATTCAACATAATTTATCATTTCTGCAATATTGCAGTCCTGTGTAAGAACTGAGAGGAAGTAAGTGTTAAATTTTCTACACATTAGCTTATCACTGTTGGTGAGCTGACCTGAGTAACCTCTGAGTGGGCCTATCAGTCCCTAATCTTTTGTATACCTGATAGAATCCTTTTGGGTTAGTCGTCGATTCTCTTGCGTTATTAACTACATAATCTCTCATTGCTTTTCTTATTCCCTTTTTTATTTATCTGTTTAACTGAATATATTGATTTCTCCTCTTTTGATTCGTGTATATATGCCTCTCTTTTGACCACTGAAATGTTTGAATCTATTATTTATCCATTTAGGATCATTTCTAATTTATCTGATTTCCCTATTCGGAACATAAGTTGTCTGAGCGGCTAGAACTATGCTCTGGTAAACATCATATTGGCAACCATCTTTTTAGGGATATGGTACAAACTAAGTTTAAGATAACGTGAACTGTAAATAACACTTAGCTTGAATGACAGCTCTTGCGTACGTAGCTGTCCCTGAAAGCAATGTCTAGAGGAACTCTCTTATGCACTCCCTAAGGGCTGTGTTAAAAAAAAGAATAAGAGTTAACATATGATTACCCCAAAGGGGTATTATATACCCATATCTCAGAAACTGAGTGCTGAAGTTAATTACCTGTTTGGGCTCGATGGCCCACCAGTTACCGTCTTTATGGTAAACTACTTACATCGTACATTAGTTCTAAACTGCACAGTCAATTGAACTACAATACGTCAAAGTAGACTTACCTAGGTATATGTATCGGACCCTTGATGGTTACCCGGTTATCCAGTGTCTTGATTGAAGGATAGTGTCTTTTGAGGAATATCACACGTCCTTCACTCAGTCTGGTAATTTGTAACACTTGCACTGTCACTATACGATCTTCAATGCTTGTCTATTTGTTCATCTTACAATAATGTCACTATAAGAAGCTGCGCATGCTTCTTTTTAATATTTCTGTTGTGATGATGGAGATTGTCCGAAGCTGAGGGCGTACTGTTAATTCCTTAATGTCAGTGTACGCATAACACACGTTCCCCATTCAGTGGTTTATTTTAATATGAGCTATGACGCCCCACGCCAGCCCTCGCTTGACCCAAGCATGCCCTCCACAAAGGAAGTGTTAATACAAGCATTTTTCCCTTCTTTGCCATACTTCCTCAGGAAGCATGCAGAATGCTTGATTTTTGTTGTCTGGGCATAGACGTCAGTGTGTTAACATTGTCTTTAACATGGAAACAAAGTGGGTGCAGGGTTTCCTTAATTGTACTGCTTAACTACGAGATTATTTGTCTTTCATTAACCCACCCTGGCAGAGTGTAGTGTGTGGTGGGGAAGCCACGCTTGTTTGAGCTCCGCCAAATTCGCGTATCTGGCGGTCCCAGAGGGGACAGAGTGCGGAAAATAGGCGCGTGAAAACCTATAGTGCATATACGTTTTTAAACCCACGGAAGGGAAGCAACAGTGCTCATTGAAGAAGTAAAACTAGTATTTATAGTGCTAAGTGTAGAGTGCCAGGCTCAGAATAACGGTTGTTAAGGAGGGTGCCATATAGGAAATGATTTGTAAGTAGCAGTGAACGTAGACCAGTGAGGGGAAATAAGAGAGATCATGGATTAGCCTAAACCCAAAGAGCAGAAAAGCTAAGAAATGGAAAAGGATTACTGCGAAAAACCACAGGAGAATATAAAATATTATTATTGATAAAAGTGAGGAGAGCAGGTTGTGAACTAGGCCTACAGGTGTTACCGCACAGTGGGTCGTGTTTTATACTGAAGGATTGTTTCTCATACCATATAAGGAATATAATGAATGGAGAGGTAATGATGTTCTGTGATATATGAGACATTTTGGTTTTAGAGATTTCAAAATTGAAGTTGAAAAATTATGGAAATTAATATTTTCTTACCAAAAAATAGTGCAAAATTCTGGCAACATGTTGAAGCAATCAGCTTGTTTCTATCATATTTCTAAGTTCGTTTTTCCAAAAATGTAATTTTTATGTTTTTGCTCTCATCAAGAGGACATGTTGGCAATTAGCATTTTTTTTTACTGCAAAAATTACTATTATTATGAATGTTTCATTCTAAATACTCAACCTGGCAACTTTTGTGAGGACTAAAGTGAAGAGCACAGAGTGGTTGCTGCTCAGTTGCCTCTGGGCTGTCAACAATGATAGGGGTCTGCAAATGTGATACCTATTTTCAAAACAGGTGACAGGTCCTTAGCTTCGAACTATAGACCAATAAGCCTAACCTCCATAGTGGGAAAATTTATGGAATCAATAATTGCCGAGGCAGTTCGTAGCCACCTTGAAAAGCATAAATTAATCAACGAATCTCAGCATGGTTTTACAAAGGGGCGTTCCTGCCTTACGAATTTATTAACTTTTTTCACTAAGGTATTTGAGGAGGTAGATCATGGTAATGAATTTGATATTGTGTATATGGACTTCAGTAAGGCTTTTGACAGGGTCCCACATCAGAGACTATTGAGGAAAATTAAAGCACATGGAATATGAGGAGAAACTTTTTCCTGGATAGAGGCATGGTTGACAAATAGCCAGCAGAGAGTTTGCATAAATGGGGAGAAATCAGAGTGGGGAAGCGTCACGAGCGGTGTTCCACAGGGGTCAGTGTTGGGCCCCCTGCTGTTCACAATCTACATAAACGACATAGATGAGGGCATAAAGAGTGACATCGGCAAGTTTGCCGATGACACCAAAATAGGCCGTCGAATTCATTCTGACGAGGACATTCGAGCACTCCAGGAAGATTTGAATAGACTGATGCAGTGGTCGGAGAAGTGGCAGATGCAGTTTAATATAGACAAATGCAAAGTTCTAAATGTTGGACCGGACAATAACCATGCCACATATAAACTAAATAATGTAGATCTTAATATTACGGATTGCAAAAAAGATCCCGAGTACAGTTATAGAGGCTAGAACGTTGTGAAGCTTTAAAAATAGGTTGGATAAATACATGAGTGGATGTGGGTGGGTGTGAGTTAGACCTGATAGCTTGTGCTACCAGGTCGGTTGCCGTGTTCCTCCCTTAAGTCAATGTGACCTGACCTGACTAGGTTGGGTGCATTGGCTTAAGCCGGTAGGAGACTTGGACCTGCCTCGCATGGGCCAGTAGGCCTTCTGCTGTGTTCCTTCGTTCTTATGTTCTTATGTTAACATGCTCAGATTGGGCGCGCCATGTCCATAGAGTTTTATGGGGAAAAAATATGAACAACTCGGAATAAGTTATTGACATTTGTTTTCATTTTTTGCAGAGTAATAATATGAGTGTCATTATTTTTTCACACATTATTGATGAATGATTTTTCTATTAAGTTTCGCAGGTGATTTGCAGTACATTTTACCATTTTGTTTTTATTGACTCTTATTCTCCCCCAAAAAAAAAAAAACAAGATTTCAAAAATTTTTATAATGCATTCTATTGACATTTCTCGCAAAAAACTTTGAAATTTAGATAATTTAACTTTGTATCTTTCGTCTGATGTTGACTAGAACATTGTACATCTTACCAATTTTGTAGGCCAGGGAGGCGAAAAAATTGCAATATCTTGCAATTTTGCAACAAAAAGTCAATACAAACAAGTGTGTAGGATGCAAACAGCTTTTTAAATCACAGGATAAACTTCCATTGAAACTGGACCAAAAAAAAAAAGCCAGCGAGTAGGCCCTTTAAATTGTGGATTACAGCAATCTGTCTAATACCCAATACTTATAATATATGTTTAATATATGGAATATATATTTGGGTCGACCACCACCAGGAAAAAATATTGCCAGAGGTGACAGAAAAGTGTAAACTATCTTATAGGTGTTATAACAAGGAAAAAGGATTTGAATAGGCAGTGATATAGTGTACTGAATATGCGGATGAAAATAATCCTTTTAAATCCCGAGTGCTAGTGTAAGCTGTGGTGTAATTACATGGGAATAAGCTGCGCAAGTGCATGCGCACCCCTCTGATCCCCTCACCTCTCCCCCCGCTGACCCCTTCGTACCCCAACCAACGGGGATTGTTCCCCCCCTCCTGGCACCCATACCAAGGACCCACCTCATCACCCCTGCTGGTACCCATAACACGGACACACCTCATCACCAAACCAAGAAAAGTGGAGAAGTGGAGATACAAACTGGATGAGTATTAAGCCATAGTAGAAGTAATAAAATAAGAGATAGTGGATTGATGTTTAGGGAAACAGTGATCATGCAGTGATTAGATAGTGGAAAAGACCTAACTCACTATCAATCCTGCCGGCACCCATACCCTTGACCACCGACCCACCTTTCATCACTAAAACCCAGCCACCACCACTACATATAACTGCCCAGGATAAGATAAATAGCAGTGATCATGATAGAAATAAGATGCTGTAGGATGTATGATATATGATGTCATACATTATTAAAGTTTTAATGTGTAATAAGTCCCCATACTAATTACATCCCACATATCCATGCACTGAGCTATAACACCCACACCTGAGTGCAGAGCTGAAAGGTAAAGTGAAGCCCAGGATAAGATAAATAGCAGTGATCATGAATGGAATAAGATGCTGTAGGATGTAAGATATATGATGTCATACATTATTAAAGTTTTAATGTGTAATAAGTCCCCATACTAATTACATCCCACATACCCATGCACTGAGCTATAACACCCGCACCTGATTGCAGAGCTGAAAGGTAAAGTGAAGATCAGGTTCTTGTGGTACCCAATTGCAAATAGGATACAGGCAGGATGGCAGTACAGTATAACTGTGGGACATGTGAAAAGGCTCTTGGGAATAAATCTAGAATCACATGCAACATTTGCTTTTCAAAACATTATGTTACCTGCGCAAGAATAAACACAGCAACCAATAATGACATCTATCTAGAAAGGTGTTTCTGGATCTGCAACAGGGATGTGGAACTATGGACAGATATCAGGAAAACACTTAGGAGGTTAATAAACAATAAACTTGAAAAAAAAGGAGAAACTATTGAATAGTCTACATGGAATATATAGAACATGGGAAGATAGGAGAGGAGTAAAGTCTAACACACAGAATGCCCAGTCTATAGTAACTGACCCAAAAATAAGCAGATACCCACTGGAAAAAACACAGGAAACAAAAACAACAGCTAGTTCAGTCCCAAGCCCTAGGGCTGACCCAGACCCAGCCCCAGGCCATTGTGAAAATCCGGTTTCAGTTAAAGACTCCTCCACAGCCACCAACGCCATAGCCCCTAGTACAGATGTAGTAGAGGAGTCATCTTTTTGTGTAGACTCTTCTGCAGCAATCACAGTCATAGCCTCTAGTACAAATGTAGTAGAGGAGTCCTCTTCCAGGAAAAATGTTGATGCCATGACAACAGATGGTTGTGTCTCGGGTTTAGATAGAGAGGACTGTAGTGCAGTTCTAGGGCCTGCACAGATTAGGAATACATCCAGCACGAATTGTACCCAGTCAAAAACAATATGGTGCAAATTCTATGTTTGGGGTATCTGTAAACATGGAATATCACGGAAAACGAATAGGGCATGCACCTTTGAGCATCCCCAAAAATGCCGCGACCTCCTGTCTAAAGGGAGTGTGTCGTTCTCCCTCTTGCAAATACTTCCACTCTGAGATGCGTCTTTCTTCATTCCTTGAAAAAAGAATGTTACAACACCAATTGCATTGCATGCCATTTAAAAGGGACCAGGAGGTACACACCCCGTACAACACATCATTGTAGCTATGGTAGCTATGAGAACACCCCAAGCGTTTTTTTAGTGGTAGGAAATGAAGAAAGAAAATGGAAAGAGATAACCAAAATAGTCAACCACCTTGGAGCCTTGTTGGACTGGAGGCACAGCCAGTGGCCCCTCCGGACTCACAGCTACTGATGCCAACAACAAAATCCCCCCAACAAACATGCAACACAACCTCATTTATATTTGCTAATATACAAGGCCTTAAGCCATCCACCAACAACAAAATACCTTTCATTAGTAGACTTCTAAGGGAGTCAAATGCACTGTTTGTAGCCTTCACAGAGACCCATGCAAAAGAATACTTTGACAGTGAAATATGGATACGTGGATACAACCTTTTCAGATGCGACAGAAGGAACAGGCAACAGGGGGGGGTTGGCCTGTATGTCAAAGAGTCTCTCATTTGCACAGAGATACCGAACACCACAAAGGATGTAGTTGAAGTTCTGACAGTAAAAATCGAGAACCAAAACTTAGTCATTGTACTTGTATATAAGCCACTGGATGCAATTTCCCAACAGTTCAAAGGACAACTATCAAAAATCGACTCCTATCTGGAAAACTTTCCAGTCCCATCCCCAAACATCTTGCTGCTTGGTGACTTCAGTCTAAGACTTACAAAATGGAAGAATATAGCAAATAATGTTGTAGCAGAAATAATCCCTGGAGACCACTCAGATGAAAAGTCACACACAGAGGAGCTGCTGAATTTCTGCAACAAACACGCCCTAAGTCAGCAGATAGTGGAGCCAACAAGACTGGAGAACACACTGGACCCTATTTTCACAAATAATGAGGACCTGGTAAGGAACATAACAATATCAAAAACAACAAATTCTGATCACAATCTAATCGAAGTCAAAACTTGCATGCACAGGAGTCCTGATCGGCAAGATGCATACAGTTATGAGGGTACCTTTACCAAATTCAACTTCAACAACAAGAACATCAACTGGGATCAGGTAAACTATGCCCTAAATTAAACATGCTGGGAGGATATCTTAAATTACATGGACCCTAACCAGTGCCTTGAAAATATCATCCTCCTGGTAGATTAAGTATGTTTAAGGTCTATTCCTGTAAGAAAAAAGAAAAGAAGAGGTAAACTGGCGAGAAACGCTCCCTCTACAGGAGAAGACGAAGAATCATTGAGTTCCTCAAGATACCAGATTATCTGATACACGGAAGGAAGTGCTAACCAGGGATGTGAAAAATATTGAGCTAAAGTTAAAAGACACATACAGGATCCAGGAGAGACAAGAGGAACTAATAGCGATTAGTGAAATTGAAAGAAATTCGAAATATTTCTTTTCATATGCCAAAAACAAGTCAAAAACCACTTCTAGTATAGGGCCCCTGCTCAGACAAGACGGATCCTACACAGACGACAAGAAAGAAATGAGTGAGATACTGAAATCGCAATATGACTCAGTGTTCAGCGAGCCACTAACCAGTCTAAAGATAGACAATCCAAACAATTTTTTTTCTTGAATGAGGCTCAAAACCCTGCCAATGTATGCCAAAATTATGACATAACCCTAACTCCACTAGACTTTGAGAAAGCCATCGATAACATGCCCATGCACTCAGCCCCAGGCCCAAACTCGTGGAACTCGGTGTTCATTAAGAACTGCAAGAAACCCCTCTCACAGGCCCTAAGTATGCTATGGAGAAAGAGCTTAGACACAGGCGAGATTCCAGTCACTAAAAACAACAGATATAGCCCTACTTCATAAATGTGGCAACAAAGTAGTAGCTAAGAACTATACACCAATAGCTTTAACGTTCCATATCATAAAAAAAAATCTTTGAAAGAGTTCTAAGAAGCAGGATAGCAAACCCCCTAGACTCTCAAAAATTGCACAACCCAGGGCAACATGGTTTCAGAGCAGGTCGCTCCTGCCTTTCGTAACTGCTAGACCACTATGATATGGTTCTAGATGCACTGGAAAACAAACAGAATGCAGATTTTGCAAAAGCCTTTGACAAGTGCAGCCATGGTGTAATAGCACACAAAATGCGTGCTAAAGGGATAACTGGAAAAGTAGGCACATGGATCTTCAACTTTCTAACCAATCACACACAAAGAGTAGTGGTAAACAGAGTTAAATCAGATGCTGCCGTAGTGAAGAGCTCTGTCCTACAAGGCACAGTACTTGCACCTATCCTGTTCCTTATTCTCATATCAGACATAGACAAAGATGTATCATCCTTTGCAGACGATACTAGGATGTGCATGAGAGTGTCATCCATTGAGGACACGCCAAAGCTCCAAGAAGATATAAACCAAGTTTTCCAATGGACAAGTAAGAACAATATGATGTTCAATGAAGACAAATTCCAATTACTCTGTTATGGAAAACTGGAGGAAATAATAACTAGGACTGAGTATACTACAAACTCCAATCACACAATAGAGCGGAAAATAATGTGAAGGATCTGGGTGTGGTAATGTCCGAAAACCTCACCTTCGAGGACCACAACAATGCCACTATCACATCTGCGAGGAAACTGATAGGATGGATAATGAGAACATTCAAGACATGAGATACTAAGCCAATGATGATCCTTTTTAAATCACTTATTCTTTCTAGGCTGGAATACTGCTGTACATTAACATCCTCATTCAAGGCAGGGGAAATTACAGAACTAGAGAATGTACAGAGAACCTTTACTGCACGTATAAGTTCCATCAAACACTTTAACTACTGGGAGCGCCTGGAAGCACTTGACTTGTGCTCACTGGAGCGCAGGCGAGAGAGATATATCATAATCTACACCTGGAAGATTCTGGTGGGACTGGTCCCTAATATGCACACAACAATCACTCCATACGAAAGCAAAAGACTTGGCAGGCGATGCAACATACCCCCAGTTAAAAGTAGGGGCGTCACTGGCCCCAGTGAAAAGTAGGGACGTCACTGGTACACTAAGAGAAAACGCAATTAGTGTCTGGGGCCCAAAAGTGTTCAGCAGCCTCCCACCAGCAATAATGGGCATTACCGGTAGACCCCTGGTTGTCTTCAAGAGGGAGCTGGACAGATACCTAAAGACGGTGCTGAATCAGCCGGGCTGTGGTTCGTACGTTGGATTGCGTGCGGCCAGGAGTAACAGCCTCGCTGATCAGGCCCTGATCCACCGACAGGCCTGGTCGTGGACCGGGCCGCGGGGGCGTTGATCCCCGGAATTCCTTTCAGGTAGGTAGATCCTAGTTACAACAATGGTCCCTTGCAAAGACGTGGAATGATCTATGACACACACTGGACAGATGGTTCCAATTAAAAGTGATGATGCAGAAGCAAGCAAGACGCCATTGCCCTTTCTGAGAGGGTCTTCCATCAGGGCTGAAAGGGCTGAAAAGAGTGGAAAAGGCTGACTCCGCCCTTTCCTGGAGAAAATTTCTCCACACTAATGGGCTGCAGAGGTTCACCGTAGGTGAACGATTCATCACTTTGATTTTCTCACTCGCAACCACTGCTGATTGCCTTTTCTGAGCATCTTTAGTTTGTGGGGTTTCTAGAGAATCACTACGTTTGTTTTCAACTCTGTAATTCTAATGGCACTAATTTATTTGTAAAGTAAAAGGACACAAGTGCAACTAATGTGACATTTTATTGTGGCAAAGTTTCACTCTCCAGGAGCTTTCTCAAGCCGTTATAAACACTACATGAACATTGAGGGTATATATAGGGTTAAAGTGAGGTGCAATGCTAGTGGTAGTAGTAGTAGTGATATAAGTTATAGTAGTAGTAGTAGTGATACAACATAGTAGAATAATTAACTTGCACATGAATAAATGAATATAAAAGCTATTACCTGAGTAGCATAAAAATAATAGGTTAGACAAATATTTCTATTGGAGGCTGGATTAGAGAAGGCCTGTTGCAGTGTTCATCCTTAGTAATGTGCTTGTGTAGCATTAGTAGGAGAGACTATGTGATGGCAGGGTTTACTGTTTTCAGGAGGATTGTTGCTAAGACTTCAGAGATGGTGAAGCTGCCTTTGTTTTGTTTAATTGTTTTAGAAACAGCGATTAGTGATGATTCAAGGCACTCACGTCTGCGGAAATTAGTTTCTTTGATCACTAGTTGGGCGTCTCTGAATTAATTGAGATGATTGGTTGAATTTCGATGTTGTACGCAGGCGTTGTTCAAGTTATCGTTCCTACATACATAAATGTGTTCATTGAGGCAGGTGTCGAGGTTTCTTGCTGTTTCACCTACATAAATCTTGTCACAGCCTCCATAGGGTATAGTTTAAATCCCCACGTTCACTGGTTCATGCTGTTTGGATTTTGTTCTGATTAGATCCCTTATTGTAGAGCTGGAAGCGATGACGACTTTACTGTTAGCTTGTGAAAGTACTTTTGAAACGTTCAGTGCAACCTGACTGTTGGAAAGAATTATAATTTTGTTAGGAGTGGTGTGTGTGCGTGGAGAATTAATGATCTGAAGAGCTCTTTTCTTGAAATATTTAATGAAAAAGGAAGGAAAATTTAAATCATTGAAGGTTCGGTGAATGTATGTACATTCCTCTTCAAGAAACTCAGGATTACACATTCGGTATGCTCTTAGGAAAAATCCGATGATGATGCCTCTTTTGGTCTTGGTATCTTGACTGGAATAGAAGTGTGTGCGATCATTTTTATTTGTAGGTTTCCGGTAAACTTGAAATCTTAGGTTGTTGTCTACTTTGTGAATGAGGACGTCGAGGAAAGGTAGCTTGTCATTGGACTCTTCTAGGGTAAACTGGATTGCCAGTTTATCTGCGTTAAGCCTTGCCTGAAGATTCCGTACATCAAAACGTTTGGGAGTTATTACGAGGACGTCGTCCATGTAACGTAACCAACTGACGTTTAAGGGGATGATGCTGACGAAGTGTTCAGCCTCTAGGTGTTCCATGTACAAGTTGTCTAAGACGGCACTGATCGGGGACCACATTACCATGCCGTAGGTTTGTTTGTAAAGCCTGTTATTGAAAGAAAAACAGTTGAAATTAACACAGTTAAATCAGGTCAACAAAATCTCCGGTAGGTAGAGGAAGATTAAGGTTCTGATTGACTTTACGTCGTAGAACCTCGATGGCTTTTGTGGTAGGTCACCTGAGTGCTTAAGGTGAGCGGAGCTGATGGTTCCTAGAAGGTAGGAAAGATGTTTGGCAAGAACTCCAGCTAGTTTGTGTGGTGCACTGCCTGTACCTGATGTGATTGATCTGAGAGGAAAATTATGTTTATGGGTCTTGGGTAAACCAGGAGAGCGAAACATTGCCACAATAAAATTAGTTGCATTTGTGTCCTTTTACTTTACATATTGTCGGTAATTTTACTAACATATATACTAATTTAGTTCTTGTCCGCTTATTCACTACACCTTTGCTCAAAACATCAACTGTCCTGATGATTCCATTTGCATCAGGATATATGGTCACAATTTTTCCAAGGGTCATTGGGACCTAGGACCATCATTGTCGATAATCACTATGTCACCAGGTCTTAAGGACTTATAATTTTCAGGAACATCAGCTCCATAGAAGTGTTCTCTCAGTGAGGTGAGATAATCTTCTCACCAAATTTTCTCCCAACGTTCAATCACTTTATTAAGGTGTTTGAATTTACTTCTGAGTTGCTCAGGTTCGAAATAAGTAGGATCCTCTATGATTTCTTTATCATTCATAGGAGGAACAGGTTCGAGCCTTCTGCCATGGAGTAAATGAGATGGACTTAACACCTCTAAATTGTCCAGAAAATCGGTAACATAAGTGAGAAATCTGTTGTTGACTTTTTTTTCTATTTCAGTGACGACTGTACGGAATTCTTCTAAGTCGATTCGCTGACGATGAAGAGTCTTCCTTAAACAACGTTTTACAATGCCAATCATTCTTTCGTAAAATCCGCCGTGCCATGGAGATTTAGGAGGAATGTATCTTCAACGACAATTGCGTTGATTCAGCATCTGTTGTACCTCTGGTTGATCAAAGATCTTGCTTGTATAAGCAGCACCTGCAACAAAGTTCATTGCATTGTCTGAAATCATCAGTCTGGGACCTGCCCTTGTGGCTGCAAACCTTCTGAATAATTTGATAAAAAAAGCTATTTCACTTGTGAAGAAATTAACAACTGTGCGCAAGCAATAGTTTCTTGGATGCAAGCAATGACACATGATGATAAGTCCACACACCGTATTGTGAATACCAAACCTTCAACTCAGTATAAAAAGAGTATACATACTCCCCCTATATCACAGAATGGGAAATCCCATGTAGGCCCTTATCAAGCTGTGAATACAACAGACAGTAAACAGACTGTCACACATAAACGTATTCCAAAATGTGTACTTTGTGATGGATCACATTGGGCACAGTATTGTAGCCAATACACAACAATGGAGGCATGGAAACAACGTGCTCATCAGCTGAAACGGTGCACTAAGTGTTTAAGTGAACACAAGGGAGGTAAATGCTCACTGAAGAAGT
This sequence comes from Cherax quadricarinatus, assembly GCF_038502225.1. Classification (NCBI taxonomy): domain Eukaryota; kingdom Metazoa; phylum Arthropoda; class Malacostraca; order Decapoda; family Parastacidae; genus Cherax; species Cherax quadricarinatus. Next base: position 6,668,553 of record NC_091361.1, on the reverse strand, counting down.
GTTTTAAATGTAAGAGTATGAAGCATACAGCATTATCCCCAAGCACTTATGCTGAACAACAGACGACTTCCACAGAAACAGGAAGTCAACAAGCAACTGTATTAAATGTGAGAGATAAGTCTAAATCGACTGCTCTTCCAATAGCTCGAGTTGAGTTATCTAATAAATTACACAAAACCAAGGTGCTAACATTATTTGAACAAGGCTCACAAAGGTCCATCATAAGAAGAACAGTGTTGCAGAAACTGAATAAACAACCCCATGCCAAAATACAGTAAGATATACCTTTTTTTTTTTTCAATGTTCTGGTATACAGACATATGACCTAGCCAGACTCACTGTTGGTGTAGGAAGAAAGGAAAAAACAGTAGAAGCTGTGGTAGTAGATGATCTGGCAAAGTCTGTGCAGATCCAGGGATTAAAGGAAGCAGTTGTAATGCTGAGAGCAGACCAAGTTAAGTTAGCCTGTCCTGACATACAGACGGACACAATTAGTCCAACTGATTTAATCATTGAAAGTGATTATTATCACTGTTTTGTAGAAAATATAGTAAGTAAACATGATGTTCACTTGCTGAAAACAGCAGGAGGCCACATGATATGTGGTCCCATTCCCTCTCAAAGTGGGAAAGAAGCTGATATTGATTCAGTGGAAAATGTACTAGTTACGGGAATAACCGCTAATTATGCACCACAGCAAAAATTATCATTACTGGAAGAAATGAATGAACCAGTTGATAAGTTGTGGGATTTAGATGCAATAGGTATTCATGTAACTAAACCAAGCCCACAAGAGTCTCAGACTTATAACCAATATTTGGACACTGTCAAATATAAAGATGGACAGTATTGGGTTAAGTTACCATGGAAATTAAATCCTCCACATCTGCCTAGCAACTATCGCATGGCTTTCGGACAAATGAAAGCACAAATTCGCGAGCTCAGGAAAAATCCAGAGATGCTGACTGTCTACGATAATATTATACAAGAACAGTTGGATAATAAATTCATTGAGGAAGTAGTCGAAGACAAGTTGAAGACAGAAGTTCATTATCGCCCGCACCACGAAGTCAGAAAAGATTCTGAAACCACTCCACTACGTGTTTTATACAATTGCAGCGCACGTGCAAATAAAGATGTAGTAAGTCTTAATCCGAACCCTAGCACTGCCTGTTGGTCATTACTTAATTCTTTGTTAGACAGGTTCATAACAAAATCCGGATTCCCATGTGTGGTCCAACCACTCTGTGCTATGAGATTATTTAACTTCCTAATGTGATTGCGTTCGGTGTTCTGTCTGACTTTTCTAAGTTCCCTATATATGTATAATCAAGCAAGTAGTCATGCCAGCCTGGGGGAATCTTATTAAAGAATACTGACTTGGTTCTCCTTATTTCTATGAAAAGCATCTTCTTTTCATGTTTTACTAGGTCAAAATTTTTAATGAGCACTGACCTGTGCAGTTGCTCGAACGGTGGGGTAGCTAGCCTGACCAACGTGTTCTGCCGTAGGTATTTCGGTAGAACCTGTTCTCATAGGCAAAATAATTTCCCTAATATCAACTCTACACCTTATTTATCTATCACAGTTCACCTAATATGACATAATAAACAATATAAATAACACAGAAACTAGATGTATACTCTACAATGAATAAAATATATCATTTTCTGACAGGTGGAGGCGGCCACAACCGCTCCCGCATTATTGTGGTAATCACTGCCATGTAGTGACGGCCTTTTGAAGCTGTCTATTATTGTAATAGTTATATAGTACAATATTACTGTACATATATTATTAGTATAAGTATTATATTATTATTATAATATATTATTATACTATTATTATAATATTTAATATTATTACTATTATTATTATGGTTATTATTATTATTATTATTATTATTATTATTATTATTATTATTATTATTATTATTATTATTATTATTATTATTATTATTATTGGAACGGACAGTGAAGTCATTTGTTGACTCTTGAACATTTTCAAATTATCGAATATTTCTACTGCTTTGAGCTCAGTTTCAGGGTATTTTCGTGTTGAAACCAATCAAAATAATATCTATTTCTGTAATATATCTTCCTTTCTATCTAATGAGACCAAAAAAACGAGAATACAACCATAAAACCATACGAAAATACCTCTAAGTGGAGGCTAATGGCTGAGAAATGAACTCCATTATTTATTGCCTGATTTCTTTTATTTTTGGTGTACATTAAGAAGAATCTTTCCATCATACAATGCCCAAGTTTCAATAAGATAGTCCAACAAACAAATGAGATTCAATTCCCTAGATCAAGAGCAAGAGCCCCTCGTGGCGTCCAGGAACCTCCTTTGAGGCCCGCTCGCTTATGGAAATTTTGCTCGCACGTGGACGCAAAATATCGACCGAGCGACTGCTCTTATTTGAAAAAACTCGCATGTGGATGCACTCACAAGTCGAGGTTCCACTGAATATAGATACAGTATTATAACCACGATCGAGTGGTATTTATTCATTAACAAAACTTTGACCAGTAACGGCAAAAAAATTGATCAACAAACAAAGAGAGATAGTAGAAGGCAACGAGTGACTAGCTCCCTTAAGGGTGGTGGAGTGGCGATGTATGTCAGAGAAAATTTAAATCGTTGTCTTAGACATGATATAATATTAGAAACATCGAACACTGATTTTGTTTGGCTACAGTTTCTCGAGGGACGTGACAAATTAATTTTGGGTGTGATTTATAGACCCCCAAACCTTGATAGGGAGTGCAGTAAGCTGTTATGGGACGAAATTCATAAGGCATCTATATATGAAAATGTTGTGATAATGGGAGATTTTAACTTTAAACAAATTGATTGGAACAATATGACAGGAAATCTTGAATCTAGTGACTTTCTTAATATGGTTCAGGATTGCTTTCTAGAACAGGTTGTCACAGAACCAACTAGAGGAAACAATCTGCTTGACTTGGTTCTTGCCAACAAAGATTCACTAATTAATAATCTAGAGGTTAATGATGAGCTTGGGGAAAGTGATCACAAATCACTTAGTTTAATATATCATGGAATTACCCAGATAACTGCAATCAAATCTGTGTCCCAGATTTTTGCTTGGCCGACTTCATGGGACTGAAAAATTACCTGGGTGGGCTAAATTAGGATGTCCTGACTATGGGTCAGGTAGGTGATCTGGGTTGCCAATATGACGTTTTTCAGAGCATAGTTCTAGCTGCCCAGACAACTTTTGTTCCGAGTAGGGAAATTAGATCTAACAAAAATGATCACAAATGAATGAACAATAGATTAAAACATCTCATTGGCAAAAGAGAGGCATATATAGGCGTATCAAAAGAGGTGATGGGCAGTTAAGAAATCAATATATTCAATTAAAGAGAGAAATAAAGAAATGAATAAGAACAGCAAAAAGGGATTATGAGGCTACGGTCGCAAGGGATTCAAAGACTAACCCAAAAGGGTTCTTTCAGTTATACAGAAGTAAGATTAGGGATAATATTGGCCCACTTAAGAGTAACTCTGGTCAGATCACTGACAGTGATAAGGATATGTGTGAAGTTCTCAATACCTACTTCCTCTCAGTTTTCACCCAGGAAAATACTAGCGATATTCCTGAAATAATAGATTTTGTAGAACAGGATGATAATAAACTATGTACGATTGCGGTAACTAGTGACATGGTCCTCAGACAAATAGAGAAACTAAAACCTAACAAATCCCCAGGCCTTGATGAACTGTTTGCAAGGGTGTTAAAGGAATGTAAAGAGGAACTTAGCATACCTTTGGCTAATCTTTTTAACATATCACAACAAACTGGCATAGTGCCTGATAAGTGGAAAATGGGAAATGTAATACCTATTTACAAGGCAGGTGACAGGTCTTTGGCTTCGAACTATAGACCAATAAGCCTTATCTCCATAGTGGGAAAATTTATGGAATCAATAGTTGCCGAAGCAATTCGTAGCCATCTTGACAGGCACAGATTGATTAATGAATTTCAACACGATTTTACAAAGTGGCGTTCCTGTCTTACGAATTCACTAACTTTTTTCACTAAGGTGTTTGAGGAGGTAGATCATGGTAATGAATATGATATTGTGTATATGGACTTCAGTAAGTCTTTCGATAGAGTTCCACATCAGAGGCTGTTGAGGAAACTTAAGGCACACGGAATAGGAGGAGAATTTTTTTCCTGGGTAGAGGCATGGCTGACAAATAGACAGCAGAGACTTTGCATAAATGGGGAGAAATCAGAATGGGGGCACTTCACGAGCGTTGTTCCTCAGGGGTCAGTGTTGGGCCCATTGTTGTTCACAATTTACATAAACGATATAGATGTGGGAATGAATAGCGACATAAGCAAATTTGGTGATAACACCAAAATAGGCCATCCAATTCATTCTAATGGGGACACTAGAGCACTCCAGGATGATTTTAATAGACTGATGCAATGGTCGGAGAAGTGGCAGATGCAGTTTAATATTGACAAGTGCAAAGTTCTAAATGTTGGACAGTTAAATAACCATGCCACATATAAACTAAATAATGTAGATCATAATACTACTGATTGCGAAAAGGATTTAGGAGTTCTGGTTAGCAGTAATCTAAAACCAAGGCAACAGTGCATTAGTGTTCGCAATAAAGCTAACAGAATTCATGGCTTCATATCTAGAAGTATAAATAATAGAAGTCCTCAGGTTGTTCTTCAACTCTATATATCCTTGGTTAGGCCTCATTTAGACTATGCTGTTCAGTTTTGGTCACCGTATTGCAGAATGGATATAAATGCTCTGGAAAACGTACAGAGGAGGATGACAAAGATGATCCCATGTATCAGAAATCTTCCCTATGAGGATAGACTGAGGGCTCTGAATCTGCACTCTCTCGAAAGGCGTAGAATTATGGGGGGGGGATATGATCGAGGTGTATAAATGGAAAACAGGAATAAATAAAGGGGATGTAAATAACTTGCTGAAAATTTCCAGCCAAGACAGGACTCGCAGCTATGGTTTCAAGTTAGAAAAATTCAGATTCAGGAAGGATATAGGAAAGCACTGGTTTGGTAATAGAGTTGTGGATGAGTGGAACAAACTCCCAAGTACAGTTATTGAGGCTAAAACGTTGCGTAGTTTTAAAAATAGGTTAGATAAATACATGAGTGGGTGTGGGTGGGTGTGAGTTGGACCTGACTAGCTCGTGCTGCTGGGTCTGGTGCCGTGCTCCTTCCTTGAGTGGAGGTGACCAGACTGGGTGGGTCATTGGGGTAATCCGGGGGGGGTTGTCATTGGTCTATTCCGGGGGAGTGGATATGGACCTTCTCCACATGGGTCAGTAGGCCTGTTGCAGTGTTCCTTCTTTCTTATGTTCTTATGTTCTCATGTTCACTAGGTGTTGGGATACACCTGGATTGGATTAGGACCAGTAGCATAACCTTTATGCTGCATAGAGATACTACATTTCTAAACATACTCAGAAACTTCAATTGCCATGCGAGACCAAAAGTATTTCAATTTAGCTTATTTTACAGAATGTTGCATACCAAGGTATTCAACACCTGGTACATCGTGAACTAGCTGTAAGGTTAATTTCGCTAGTGACTGTAGAAATACTAACTGGTATACCCTTCTGTTAGGAGTACCCAACTCGGATGTGTGGTAGAGTAACGCTTGGTTCACGACAAAGTCACTGATGGGTGCTGATGGCTTCACTGTGAGAGTTGGATCTTCCTTTAGCAAGAATCGAATTACACAAGACCACGTGGGATCTGTTCTTTAAGCATTCCTTACATCCTCAGCACTAAATGAAGGATCTGCTATTACTGTGCTAATATGTCGCGATAAAGCATCTTCGACTACATTTGATTTGGCAGGTAAATGTTTATTCTGGAATAAAGTAATCAGTTGAGCATGATCTGTCAAGACATATAATGTCTCAGAAGTGCTTCAAAGACCTAAGGTTTGCTAAGATTTCTTGTTCAGTTACTGTATAATTACATTCAGCCTTTGTAAGGACTCATCTACCAAATGCAACTGCGTTGTACTTGCTATCAGTCTTCTGAGCTAGTACGGCACCTATGTCAATAGAACTAGCATCAGTTGTTAGATAGAAGTGCGGAAAAAATCTGTGAATTTCAAAATTGGGGCAGATGTTCGCTTTTCTTTGAGGGTTTGGAATGCTCTTTCTGGACGGAAGGTCCAAACAAAAGGAGCATCTTTCTTAAGTAACTCCTATAGAAGATAAATTAGCAAGGAAAGATCTGTATAAAACCTACTAAGCTGATGAAGGTTCTTCTGGCAACAGCAGTTTTGGGAGAAGGATAATTTAATACTGTAGTTACTTCACTTTGATCAGTCGTAACCTCTCTAGGAGTGACTACGTGACCAAGAAAATTGATCTGAAAAATTGGCCTTTAGACAGTTTAAAGTGGCTTCTTGAAGCTTACCAAACGCCAAATTGAGTGTTTTCAGATGTGTCTCCACATCTTTGGACATGACAGTTATGTCATCTAAGTACACAATGAGCACATTACCTAAGAGGCCTTTAAATATATTCGTCATGAGCCTCGAGAAGGTCATAGGCGAGGAGCGTAAACTGAAGGCCATTCTGAGGAAACGATAATGACCTGTAGGAATGGAAAATGTGGTTAGCTCTTAGCTGTCCTCGTGGAGAGGGACTTACCAAAACCCTTGTAACAAGTCCAGGGTCGAAAAGACTTTGTTATCTCCGATATTGCGTAAGGTCACCACGTACATGAAGTGGGAAGTGATCTGGATTGTTTTTGCATTCAACTTCCTAAAGTCGATCATCGGGCGCCAAGTACCGTCCTCCTTAGGTACTAGGTCCAAGGGCTCATTCCAGGGTGAATTATTAGGTGCAATAACACCATTATCAAGCATCTTATTGATCAATTCTTCTATGACAGCAACTTGTGAATGAGGCCTTTTGTACCCAGATACATAAATATGTCTGGTACCAGGTTCAAGTGGGATACAATGGGACAGCAGGATCATTATACCCATCTTCTCATCTGGTAAGGCAATGGCTCCACGACATTTGTTCAACAGATGCAACAAATGTTTGACCTCGTCTGGAAAGTCAGTGGGAGCTACATCTTTCTCCTCTACTGGAGGAGTGGATAGATTCGGTGGAGTGGATGGATTCTACCCGGTTAAAATAGCACCGACCCACTGTTTAGGTGACATCTCATCCTCTACACGAACAGGGTAAGGATAGTGAACAAAGTCAACAATGGTGGTGTTCGCTCTGAGGCAAATACTGTGACTGGAAGTGTTAGCAAGGAAGAAATAGATCTTGTTATCTCGTATATCACGTAATGACGGCTCGACAAACAAGAATCACTCTGAACTAGGATGTTATCGCATTTTGGAAGATGAGGGACAGCAGACACTCTAGTGAGTGCACTTGCCGCAACAGAAACGCCTTTCTGCAGATGTTGGATTGATAAACAAGAAATGTCACTACTAGTTTCCAGTAGTTGTTTTCCGACAAGGCGTCCCATGTGGAGATATTACCACTTGAACTAGCAGTCAACGCAGGGATAGGCTCAGTGCCCAAGGTTGTCTGAGATTCCTCTGACACCCGAGACAACTATACACTATCTTGTGTGCCTGAAGTTGTAGGAATTGGATCACAGACAGGAGTGACAGGATTACTAGTGCCTGATCGCTTGGTTACACCACAGAAAATGCACAGCACTGTAAGGACTTAATATGAACTTTGTACTCTGCAGCAGCATGACAGATCTTGGATCCTAGCTGGTAACCCCAAAATGGGACGATCAAGTCGTCAGTTTGGTCATGCCATCGGTGAGGATCAAGGACAATGCGTAAGCTTCTCGTGGGTGCAAATTCTAGTAGAAGATCACCAGGGAACCTAATCTGGTTGACAACAAGGAAAGCCTGACCTCGTACACGCAGGCGTGAACCAGTCACGCCACTAAGGGAGGACACATAAGTTGGTTCTACGAGAAGGACATGGCGTAACTGCTTATTCTTAAACAAACTTGACCTGATAATGTTGACTTGAGCACCAGAGTACATGAACACATGAAAGGGCACTTTTAGAACAGATGCATATTGGAATTAATATGCAAAGAAGAAGGAGGTCCGTCATCAGAGAAGGATGGTTCTACTGCATCCCCAAAAAATATCTTCGTCAAAAACATATAAAGCAACATCATCAACGAGACTACAAAAGGCATAGAAGGAATTACGAACGGGGATGGAGTATTCATTATTACCTACTGTCACCACTGGACGGTTTCACTGGGGCGCTCGGATTCCCTCGAATTTGAAGAACGAGACTGGTTCTAGTTATCCTGAGAACCACGACCTCTATTGCCTCTCCTGGTTCTGCGGTTGGAACGGCCGTAGAAGAATCTATAGTGCCTACGATTGTAGAGAGCATTACACTCAGACGTATCATGTCCATGTATTGTATACAAAGTACAGTATGACAGGTTGGATTGAGAGTTATCGTCAGTACTACGCTTTTTACTTTAACCACTTATACAGTTTATTGCAATATGATCTCGGTAACCACAGTTAAAACTTGCTATGGTTACTGAATTCACTGCGAGCACTACGAGAAGAACGACTACTCGTTACACTGGCCTTGAACGACTTTTGTTGTTACACAAAGAAGGGATGGTGCGGAAGGATTCGTAGAAGTAGTTAATGTAGGTTTGATGCATGGAAAAGTACCAGGAGCACACATGGGACGTGCATGAACAAGAATTGCTAGCGGTTCCATATTCACAGTTGGAGGGTTGGAGTTATAAGCATACAAGGAAGAAGACAGCATTAATTCCTTGATAGCTCCAAAAGCCTCCAATTTATCAAACTCTGCGGTGACTTGTTTACCCTCTTCAGATATAAAATCTGAAGATTATACTGCTTTAATGAATGATGACAAGAGTTCCAGTAGGTGAATCGCAAAGTCACTTAAGAATTCACCTGGTAGAGGCGCTGCATTCACTGTTTCCTTAAGGACGATATATGGCTCAGAATCTGTCACTGGTACAAGAAAAGAACAGATCAAATTCTCATATTCTGACCACTTAGTAAAATACTCAAAGTCGCGTATGATAAGATGGTTAACGATGTTCACAGCAGCTGGCGAAAGAGTAAGACTTTCTTTTGCAATACAAATAATACTTTCTTCTTATGGAGTATCTTCCACCAGTGCATTAGCTCAAGAGCGGGCGGCCGTAAACCAGAAAAAGTATCCTGTCTCGGATTTTGCACAAGTATGACATTGGCCTGACTGACGTTATTTACTAAGACATTGCTGGCATTGCTCAAAGGCAGTTGAGACATGATTTCAGAGAAATTGAACAAAGACGATGAAAGCAAAGAATAACAAAAGAAAAGTATATGACACGAAGTTAGCTCAAGTTGAAATTAAAGCTGCTTCACTAGATCTACATAAGAAAATAAAAATTTATAAGACAAGCTGAATGAGAAAAGAGAACTCACTGAAATTTAATTGGCAGTTATAATGATCTACTTTAAAAGCTTAAGAAAGGGAAAATATTACTGTAATCTGAATTAATCTGAAAAGGTGTCGTCTTTACTTACAGGTCATTAAGAAATATAACAAAAATTGTAAATCAATGCACAAATAATAAAATAAGACCAACAAATTGTATGTAATTGGAAACATGCTGGGAATTTTTTTTTTTTTTCTAAAGATGGCACAAAAACAAAACACAAAAATATTATGAATTGATAAATACAAATAAAATAATGTACTCTAATATACTGAGAATGTTGCACTGAATTATAATATATCACTCTTTTTAAAGTATTTATTAATTACTGAAAAATAGGGCACAAAAATAACAGTATAAAAATTATGAAAATAAAAATAATCACTGCAGAACAAACAAATTGCTCAATTAAAATAATTTGCAGAATTACTCAATGCATCAATAAAAAAACATTGTATGCAGAGAAAAAATGGTTTAGAAAGATTACAAAATAGCAAGAAATAACTTATTTGAACACAATAACTCTTAATTTCAATTAGACGAAACAAATTACTCAAAAACAGAGCAATGATAATAGTTTACTTTAAAAATTACACTAAGAGTGAATTTGTTGAATGAAATATCAATAATATGAATAAAAATGATACAAGAAACAAAACTGGGAATTCAACACTTACAAAGTTGCAGGAAACACAGATAAAACATCAAGAGCTCACTCACTACGCTTATTATATAATTGTCTTGCACAATGGTCTTACTTGACAAGATATGACACTACAGTCTGCAAAACTTCAAACAAATGAGACACTGCATATAACATATTTAACATAAAATCATTGTACATGGAGAAAGAGTAGAGAATGAGTCAACATAGAATTAGCAGGAAAACATATGGAAAATGCAACTAAAATAACTTAAGACACAAGAAGAAAAAAAAACACAATAATGAAATTGCACAACACTTAAAGAACACAGATGACAAAGAAAATAAACAGTTCACAAGGAATGAATGACAGAGAAATTAACAAAAATTACGGGACACAATAGACAAATAATAAATGTATACAAGAGAAAATTTTACTTCAGATGGAGAGAATGGGAAACATAAGAACATAAGAAAGAAGGAACACTGCAATATGCCTGCTGGTCTATGTGAGGCAGGTTCAATTCTCCCAATGGCTTAAGCTCACTAACCTAGTGCCCTTAACCTCACCGACCGTCTGACCTCACTGACCTAGTGAGGTCAGACACGTCACTTAAGGGAGGAGAACAGCATCCAACCTAGTAGCACAAGCTAGTTAGGTCCAACTCACACCCACTCATGTATTTATCTAATTTTAAAACTAGACAACGTCTTAGCGTCTATGACGGTACTCGGGAGTTTGTTCCATCTCATCCACAACTCCATTACCAAACCAGTGGTTTCCTATATCCTTCCTGAAACTGAATTTTTCCAATTGAAGGTCCCTGAAGCTCCAGCCAGAATACTGGAATAATTAGGTCTGAGGAGTCACAAACTGTTGGAGAAGAGCAGGACATTCCAGCAGTGGACTCAGCAAGAATGATCTTGCAGAGTTGTATTGTTGTATAGAGTAATAATTTAAACACCCCTTTGCCTTGCCCAATAATCACATATTTTAAGGGCTCTTAAAGTAGCTAAGTGAAAATAATGTTGCGGATATTAGGTAAAAAAGAGAACAAGAATGAATGAATACAAGAAGATATCACGAGAAAACTCGGTCATTGTGAATGCTGATAGGAAGAGAGAAGACAGATGGATGTTACTGGATCTCTTAATTATAGACTTATAATATAAAATCAGTAGGGTAATGTGTTAAAAATTATAGTGGTTAATGAAAAGGAAGAAGATATTTGAATGAGAGACAAAGTTAATATGAGAGAAGTTGAAGAAACTGAGAGATGATGTAACCAGGGGTGAGTATTGGGGAAGCGGAAACAAGAAATAAAACTGTAGAAATAGTGAAGGGACGGAACTTCTCAGACATAAAATATAATAGATGAGAAAATAACAACAAATGCAGGGTACTGTGAAGGAGACAAAGAGACACAAAGAGCAGTTAATCATACAGCAGCAAGAGAGAACTCTTTGATGATATTTGGCCAGACACAGCAGGAAGTGGTGAGAAGTGAACAAAGGAGAGAACGAAAGAAGATAGAAGACTTGTTCAATGCTGCAGCTTCAGAGGAGCAAAAAATGAAATGACATGGAAAACACTGTGGAACTGTACAAAAGAGAACAACGACACCAAGTGATTTTTTTTTTCACAATCAGCAATGGATCAGGTCAGTACTGAACATGAAATCAGATCTTACCATACCCCGGCCGGGATTGAACCCGCGGTCAGAGAGTCTCAAAACTCCAGCCCGTCGCGGGTTCAATCCCGGCCGGGGTATGGTTTGTTTGCAATCGTGTCATTACGATTTCGTGAGTCAAATCAGATCTTGTAAAACAGGAGACGTAAAATAGAATATTAATACAGAAGGATGGAACATATCAGCCAAAAAATGCTGAGAAACTATGGTGGGAGGTGAGAAAAACACAGGAAGTAAGCACAGAGACAGAGGTGGAGGTGCAAGAACCAGAGAATTATAAATTATGGGCCAGAAACCTGCAGTAGTAACCGTTAACTCCCTTTTCCCATTATCTTTTTTACCTTACACCTCCTTTTCCCAACTTCCCCTCCCATGCCTACACCTCTCCCACACCTTCAACCTTTGCATTAACAATTAGCAGCCAGGAAAAATAATAGCATTTTTTTTTCTATCATCCTCAACCCTTATCTAATTTCATCCTTAAATTCTCTAACTCTTTCAATCTCTCTCTAACTCCTATTCCCTTCCCTCCTCTATCCAAATTCTTACCTTACCATCCCAGCCACGTTCAATCTTTCCAAATACTTTTTCCCATTACTTCCACAACTGTACTTTTTCCCACCCTGTTCCACCATTTACCTCTCTAATATGAATAATCATCTAGCTATTTTTCCTGTCCTCTCACCTATCCTCACATCCACAATCATTTTCGTTACTCCCATCTCCTTACCGCTGTCTCCACAGCAGCCATAATGATAATACTTCTCATCAGTTACCGTTCCATGGTATCTATGCTAATTCCCTCTCTTCCACTTAAATTCCCTCCCGAAGTCATTGACAACAAAAATTGCTTTTATGACGTGAAATTTTAATGAATCAAAGTGCGGTACGCAAATACAGATAGAGTGGTGAGTTAATAGACAAAATAACTGAGAATAATCCTAGATTACACCTATCATAGAAACAAAACTTTCGGGATGAATACCCACTGAATTAATCCCAGACAAACTAGAGTAAGTGGTAAGGCACCAGTGGTAAGGCACCAGTGGTAAGGCACCAGTTTTAAGCATATTAGAAACATCTGCAATTCCGAGGTAACTGATTACATAGTAAGGGAAATGATGACTCCGGGAACAAATGTAACACTGATTTTTTACCCACCATTTAAAACCGAGAGATAAAGGCATGAGTATGATAAGAAGAACAGAGCAACAAAATAAATTCTTGAACAGCAGTACAAAGAGCAAGTAGGATCAAAAGGGAGGACTTTTGAAGGTATGTCAGTCACAAAAATCCTGAGTGGGAGAAGTGGAATCCACTTCTCCCATTCACAGAAGTGGAATCCACTTCTCCCATTCACAGAAGTGGAATCCACTTCTCACAACATTTTTATTGGGAGAAGAGCCACATAAACTCGACCGGATTTTTACTTTAACTGAATCAGACATAGGTGGAACTGAATATTGGCTATTACTAAAAGCTAGAGACCACACGAGTGCAAAGACTGGAATGAAAAGATTGGAAATTTTTAAAACAGAATCCAATAGCACAAAAAAAAAACTGAATACTTAGCCCACGTGACAATGGAGACACCTAAACACAAAGTCTCTTCAGACAACAGTAAATTTCACATTTATGAGAAAGTGTGTGAGCATAAAATGTATTCAACTCTGGGCTTTATTGGAGTTACACAGACCAAAGGAAGGTACACAAGAACTGTGTACCTTCAAAACACACATACACGCACACAAACACACACACACACACACACACACACACACACACACACACACACACACACACACACACACACACACACACACACACACACATACACACTCATGCACACACACACACACACACACCTATACACACACATACACATGTATTGTGTGCAAAGTCATGGAGAAGTTTATCAGGATGAGATTGGTCGAACACCTGGAACGGAACAAGATTATAAATGAAAACCAGCATGGGTTCATGGAAGGCAAATCCTGTGTCACAAACCTGGAGTTTTATGACAAGGTAACAGAAGTAAGACACGAGACAGAGGGGTGGGTAGATTGCGTTTTCCTAGACTGCAGGAAGGCTTTTGACACAGTTCCCCACAAGAGATTAGTGCAGAAGCTGGAGGATCAGGCGCATGTAAAAGGGAGGGCACTGCAATGGATAAGGGAATACCTGACAGGGAGGCAGCAACGAGTCATGGTACGTGAAGAGGTATCACAGTGGGCGCCTGTTACGAGCGGGGTCCCACAGGGGTCAGTTCTAGGACCAGTGCTATTTTTGATATATGCGAATGACATGATGGAAGGAATAGACTCTGAAGTGTCCCTGTTCGCAGATGACGTGAAGTTGATGAGAAGAATTAAATCGGACGAGGATGAGGCAGGACTGCAAAGAGACCTGGACAGGTTGGACATGTGGTCCAGTAACTGGCTTCTCGAATTCAATCCAGCCAAATGCAAAGTCATGAAAATTGGGGAGGGGCAAAGAAGACCTCAGACAGAGTATAGGCTAGGTGGACAAAGACTACAGACCTCACTCACGGAGAAAGACCTTGGAGTGACCATAACACCGAGCACATAACCGGAGGCACACATCAACCAAATAACCGCTGCAGCATACGGGCGCCTGGCAAACCTGAGAATAGCGTTCCGATACCTTAATATGGAATCGTTCAAGACACTGTACACTGTGTATGTTAGGCCCATACTGGAGTATGCAGCACCAGTTTGGAACCCACACCTGGTCAAGCACGTCAAGAAGTTAGAGAAAATACAAAGGTTTGCAACAAGGCTAGTCCCCGAGCTCAAGGGAATGTCGTACGAGGAAAGGTTAAGGGAAATCGGACTGACGACACTGGAGGACAGAAGGGTCAGGGGAGACATGATAACGACATACAAGGTACTGCGGGGAATAGACAAGGTGGACAGAGATAGGGTGTTCCAGAGAGGGGAGACAGGGACAAGGGGTTACAACTGGAAGGTGAAGACTCAGACGAGTCACAGGTACGTTACGAAGTATTTCTTCAGTCATAGAGTCGTCAGCAAGTGAAATAGCCTAGCAAGTGAAGTAGTGGAGGCAGGAACCATACATAGTTTTAAGAAGAGGTACGACAAAGCTCAGGAAGCAGAGAGAGAGAGGACCCAGTAGCGATCAGTGAAGAGGCGGGGCCAGGAGCTGAGTCTCGACCCCTGCAACCACAATTAGGTGAGTACAATTAGGTGAGTACACACACACACACACACACACTCACCGACACACACACACACATACACACACACACACGCACACACACACACACACACACACACACACACACACACACACACACACACACACACACACACACACACACACTCACACACACATACACACACACGCACACACCCACACATACACACACACACACACACACACATACACACACACACACACACGCACACACCCACACACACACTCACATGCACACACACACACACACACACACACACACACATGCATACACAGGAGCCAGGAGCTCGGACTCGACCCCCACAACCTCAACTAGGTGAGTACAACTAGGTGAGTACACACACACACACACACACACACACACACACACACACACACACACACACACACACACTCACACACACACACATGCACACACCCAAACACACACACACACAGACGCATACACACACATACACTCACACACACACA